>NW_017891972.1:6538-10390 GCF_001540865.1 Ananas comosus | reverse complement strand
TATAAATATCTCATTCTACATATCCTATTGATTTACTCTAAAGCTATTAATACTCATTTAGTAGCTAGGATATTCGGCTTTCAAATTATTTTTTTATAATAAAATAAATTATCTCATACGTGAAATATACTATCATATATACTAAATCATATATGCCAATATCTTTTAAGGAATAAAAATTAAACTCTTTGTTTACAATCATATAAAAAAATTCCGGTGCTGGGTAAGTGTTACTTGCATAATTAATTTATTGTGATAACCAAAAAATGTCTTATAACTTGTTGGATATCAAAATAAGTTACCTGATAATAACTTATTCGGTATAAAAAAAAAAAAAATTGACATAATTTTATGGCAAAAGATATTGAGTTTTGTCCTCGAAAGTGCCTTACTATCTACAAGTTGATAGAATAGTATATTTTACTTGCCATGATTTATCTTATTCTAAAGAGCAATACGAAAGCTGAATATTCTATTCCATTTTATACGTTTAATTACACTCATAGCTTCGATCAGAAAAAAAAAAAAAAAAAAAACTTTTCATATTGAATAGTATATTACTGGATAAATTATTTTGACATCAAAATAAGTCCACAGAGTATATCTTATATGATACAATTGTTACAAAGAGGGCGTTTTTGTGTTTAAGAAATAGAAAACAGGAATTTCAAACATTTAAAAAATGAAACAAGTAGAGGGAAAATTAAAAAAAGAAACATTTAAAATTTTTTATGCCAAAAAATACACTACAACAAAAACGGTCTATAGCGACACTTTTAAATATCGGTACTGGTCAAAAAAAGTGCTGCTGGCTAAATTACCGACACTTTTAAAAAGTGTTGCTATATGTGGGGTCGCTAGGTATATAGTGACAGTTAAAGAGTGTCGCTATAACCTAAAAAAGTGCTGCTAATTTACCAACGCTTATTTAAGTATTTAGCAACTACCAGAACTCTATCTCGTTGGCTGCAGTGGCGGAGGAAGACGAGAGGGAAGGGCTCTTCGTCTAGGATTTCAGTAAATTGAGTAAAGGGAGAAGGAGATATGGTAATCGATTTTTCTTTTTTTTTTTCTTTTTTGTTTATAATCGGGCCGAATGGGTTGGATGGGATGGGTTGAGTAGAGTAACCTTTTATTTTTGATTGAATTGAGGTTTATATTTAGTCATTAGTAGATTTTTTTTTTAAGTTTTGACATAAATGGGACACTTATACAAAAGTGTCTCAAACATGTGTTCCTATAACCTAATTCTGCTGTAGTGATATATGTGAAGAATTTTTAAAAGGTCTACTTAAAAGCAACATTCCCAAATCCTGCAATTTGAATTTGACCTTAAAATTAATCAGTGTGGATATATTTTTACTTTTGTTTTTAATAATAACGGTCATTTGTAGAGAGTTTGAAAATATAAATGAAAATCTAAATTAGCAGTAGGAATTAGAATTAAAAATTTAATTTGATATTCCCAATCATGCTATAGAATAAAACTATTTGAAATATTTCAGCATGGTACTCTTTCCTAATTGTACTTATTAAAATAATATTTAGGTCTAGATTGCTAATGTGGTGGATAAAAGCACCACTTTACACTTTATAATGTCTATAAAATTCAAAAGCTCGTCAAATATTTTTCTTCTTCAATACTATAAAATTATAATAACAATTAATATAATGAATTAGGCTGATATACTATCGGTAGCACGAAAATCTCCATGCTACCAAATTATTTTCAATAATATTATTTTCAGTGATATAGTTTTCAAATCGACGATCGGCTCCGTTAAACTTGATCTGCACTATTGAAAGTATTTGAAAATTAAATTTTATAATTTTTCGACATCATTTACTTATCAAATGAGTAGTCTAAAAATAAACGGATGAAAATAAAAATCTCATAAAAAATGATAATAAAATATTTGAATTTAAGATCAAAGTTAGTGATCTTACTCTAAATAATAAAAAAAAAAATTATAAAAATTTCATCAGATTTGAATTGTTTTACACCGTTAAATTCATAAACGCGTTACATCGATCGTTAAAATTGTTAATTTTGAGACCTTTTGATCACTACCCAAAATAATGTTGAAAAATTATGAAATTTAGTTTTTAAATACTTTTACTAGTATAGATCAAGTATAGCAGGGCCGATCCGTATTACCGATAGTATACCAAACTAGATTTTACTATAATCTTATATAGAAAACTAAAAAAAAAAAAAAACTTAAAAATTTTTAAATTTTTAAAAATATATAATTAATACTTTTAACTACAACCGAACAAACTTAATCAAATAACGCTACATTCTCGGATTCAAAGGTAAGAAGTGTGTACAGATAGCATTTCTCTTCATCTGTTTTGGTTGTCGGTGAATTGTGCAGTTCAAACAAAATTGGCAGGAAAGTGGGACCCTCTGCAAAGCCCCAAAAGTGAGATTAAAGGGCTCTCCTTGAAAGCACAATTACAACTATATTATGTTACCGACTGTCCCTAAGTGGCAAAGAGTTTGGTGATTGATATCTGAGATCCAAATTCGAATCCTAGTAGATTCACATTTTCAACTAAATTTATTTTTAAAAATGAAATAAACGAAGCGGATAGCGTACTACCTATCTCTCAAAAAATAAAAATAATTATGTTTTTTAAAAAATTTATATATCTCTGTGAATTTTATGAAGTTTATAAAAAATATTCTTTAACTAGTCAAAGATCCTAGATTTGTCAATTAATCGTTATTTTCATTTTTAGTGCGTTTCATGTCAATATCCAATCGTGGTAGTACGGTATAATTCATGACTGTGAAAATATCGACAGTATCGGTGATAGTAGCTGTGCGATGCATGCTGAGAAAGAATATTTTTAATTTTTTTATAGTAAAATTTTAAATCTTTTTGACTGCTAAATCCAAAGTATGCCCTAATTATATTATTAGTTACTAATCTTTATCTTTAAAATTTATTTTAATTAAAAAATATTATCTTGTTACAATTAGATTTTATTTGTTAGTTAATATTTTAATTTTTTTTTCTTTCGCTACATACCCCATTTGGATAATCCTAAAAATATAGCATAGTTGAACTATGCTATACTGTTAAAAAAAATTATCCTGTGAAGTGTTTGAAAGAAAATAAAATGGCTTAATTTTTGGAGTATTGAATATATTATACACCAAAAAATGGAATATTACAATCCATACTAACCAAAATAAAAAAATTTCACCATTTTTAAATGCCCTTACCCCGAAGATGTATCAAGTTCTTAATTTTAAATTTCAATATAAAATTTTAAATTTCAATCTAGATTTTAAATTTTAAATTATAAAATTTTAAAATTCAATTTTAATTTTAATTATCAAATTTAAATTACTAATTTCTAATTTCTAATTTTGAATTTTAAATTTTAATGTTTTAAATTTTTAAAATTTTAAATTTGTAAATTTGTAAGTTTGTAAATTTTAATTTTTAAATTTTAAGTTTAAAATATAAAATATAAAATTTTGATTTAAATTTCAACATTTAAAGTTTAAATTGTACATTTTAAATTTCAAAATTTTTAAAATTTTAATTTTAAAATTGCAGATTTCATATTTCTATTTTCAAATTTCAAATTTCAAACTTATAATTTCAAATTTGAAAATCCAAAATTTAAATATTTAAATTTTAAATTTCTATTTTTTAATTTTATATTTCGAATTCAAAATTCAAAATTTTAAATTTTAAATTTTGAATTTCACATTTCTAATTTCAAATTTTAGTTTTTAAATTTCAAAATTTGAAGTTTTAACTTTTAAAATTTGAAATTTAAAATTAAAATTAGAACCTCTAATTTTAAAATTTTAATTTTAATTTTAATTTT
>NW_017891972.1:0-3193 GCF_001540865.1 Ananas comosus | reverse complement strand
GATTACAATCTTTTCATGTTATTTTATCTAATGTCTTAGTGAAAAAAATTTCAATTTGATTATTCTTGAATGTAATTTCTCGCATTCGTCTCTCTTGAAGATTGTACTGGTAATACAAGAATGTCAACTATCGAAAATACGCAGCAACGTATCTCTAGATTATTTTCGTTATTTGTATCCAAAACTTCCGTGGACTCTTTTTTGTTCCGTATGTTGCTTTTCTTGACGGTCATGTAAAGTACCATATTTGGGTATCTCTTCCCGCTCATGAAGGTAGCTTTTTTTCTTACGTATAAAAACTATACACTCTTGTTAATTAATCTATATCGGTTAATTTTTTAAGGTTCATATCTACTATGACCAACCTGCATTTTGTTGTTCCCTTTAACGTACTTAGCGAACAACTATCCCTAGTCAATTTCTTACAAGAAAGTTTCTTAATGCCGAATAAATTTTTTAGTTCATACTATGATAGTTGTTCCTATGTCGTCATATCCGATTCTTACAATGTGACCGCTGTACCCTATAGCTGCTTCCTTGTTCTTCTGATCCTGCGTAACTTTTCATATCTTTTCTGAAGAGAATAAGTGACAATTTTGGGATGATCTTGATGCGAAGTTATTCCCGTTGTCAGTTACCATCATCTAATGGGTATTTATCGCAAATCATCGGTCTAACGATAAGTCGAAGAAAGCGCTTCTTCTGTGCAAGTACACAACTGGAGTGTTTGTGGCATCCTCTAACTAACATTACATTCTCTTTTAGGCCTGTGCTTCGCTTCTTACCTCTGTAATCTTGATGTGTAATAGTTAGATAATTACTCGTGATTTTGCTGTTAACTATTATAGCCTAGTTTAACTCTGCTACAATCTTAAACAAGAATAAAACCATCTCAAATTCGGCACGTTTCTATCGTCCCCATCATCTATCATTCTTCAGACATAGGATTCTTTACTTTGTTCTATATGATGAACGTATTTCTGTGCCATGCTATGTTATTTTCTCTTTGAAATTTGAATCCAAAGTAGAACTCAACTTTACTACATACAATTAGGATTGTTTTCGGCGTACGGCGCTTAGATTTGTTATCCCTTCTGCAGTAGTGGGGTACTGAAACTTAGTTGAACTGGTGGCGCAACTGCATCTGAGATCTTCAATTCGCGCCGCACAACTCAAATTCAAGTGTTTGTGACTTTTTTTTGTTGTGTTCGCTGACTACTTTTGAGATGAAAGCTTTGAGGTCGGTTTTCATCGGAACGCGCATCCCGTTCTGTCGTTTTCTTTCACCTACTTTTGTTGTGTATGGAAAATTTGAGCATTCAACGTGTTGACTAGTTCTTATTATCTTGTTTGAGATTCATTATATCATTGGTATTGAGAATGCCATGGGCCATAGACAAGTTATCTCTTTCTTTGAGTGTTTGATGTATTTTTCTGATATGTTAAAATTTTTTTTGATTTAGACATGTTGGACAGCATTAAATTTGGCTTTTTTTGAAAGTTCCTTTGTGGTGTACATTCTAGGTCTTCTTTATCTCTTAATTAAGAATAAAAATCCGAAAACAATGCATTTATAAATCACTCGATTTATATTATGACCAAACCACCTTAGTATAGGTAGGTAAAAAGTTATTGGCTTGGTTCATTCTAAATAGCCATGTAAATTTTCCGCTTCATTTATTCTTTTAAAACATAAATTTATCCGAAAATATGAATCAACTAATATTTGAACTTGAAATTTTGGGTGTATCAACTATCGAGTCTTTTGTCACTTGCGCTCGGGACGGTCAGTTAAAAATTCAACTGTTGCTGTGTAAAATTCAATGGTTAGGAGTTTGGATCTACTGTGTTCGTGTATGATGATGTAATGGCATACGCAATGTGTAAGGATTCGGTTGATTTTATATCCACATTTCCCAAACTCTAATGATATTTAATGGAAATTTTTCTTTTTCATTTTACAAAAGATGCAAATGTTTACTTTTCAATATTAATTTAAATAAAGCCTTGACCATTTCACGTGGCATAATATTGGCATTAATTTTTATATTATTTATTATTATATATTCCCGCCCGTTAACGTATCCTTTTGAATAAGTTGTCACTGTTTGGTTTAGCATAAGTCCCACCGAAAAGACACTCGAGCCTAATTTGATAATATGAACATTACCAAACATTTTCTTTTTGCACAAGTGGTTATTGTTTGGTCTTAGCATATTAGCATGCTATAGTAGCAACGGATTAATATTATAATTATAAATAAAATAGCATGTATTGTAGCATATAATGTATTAATTAAAATGTATTATTTTGTGTTATTTGTATATAATTTTTTGAGTTAGGCTTCTGTGTTTTCGAAAATACGGAGGCTTCCGTACTTGTAAGTTGTTTTCGATGATGGGGCATCCAATTCGGCGATCGGTTTTGTTAAACATAATCTACGCTATTGAAACTATCTAAAAACCAAATTTTATAATTTTTTGACTTTATTTGTCTAGTGAACAAGTGGCCTCAAAATGAACGGCTGAAAATAAAAATCTTATAAAAAATAATGATAAATGACTCAAATTTCAAATCGGAAGTATTGATCTTGCTATTGATATTTACTAGAATTTTTTTTAAAATTTTTATGTAATTTGGATATCTCTACACTGTTGAACTAAAAAACATGCCACATCGACCATTAAAATAGTCAATTTTGAGATCTTTTGATCGCTTGGTAAATAATGTCAAAAGATTATAAAATTTGGTTTCTAGATAGTTCTAATAGAGTAGATTATATTTAACAGAGCCGATCATCGAATCGGATGCTCTATCATCGAAAACAACTTACAAGTACGGAGATCTCTGTACTTTCGAAAGTATGAAAGACCTACTCTAATCTTTTTATAATTTTTTGCTATGCTTGAGATAACTATCAAACACACTTTTAACTATTTTTAAGAATAAAAGAATGTTTAAGCAAACATAATTTTAAACTTGGCCTTGTATATTTCAAAATAATTAGCTATTTCAAAAATTAAAAAAAATTATTCCTAAACATATTTACTCCGAACCAAACATAGCCTTAAGAGGCCGAGTTTAATAATTTGACGGCTAGAAACATTATTTTTATAGTGATATAAAAGAATCAAATAAATAAATAAATAAATAAATAAATAAAAACTTTAAATATTACCCTTGTGATTTTTTT
>NW_017891971.1:0-10396 GCF_001540865.1 Ananas comosus | reverse complement strand
ATAGGAAGGAGCTGGGTCTTTGGCTGAGGCTGGAAAGCATAAATTAGTTGAAAAGCAAGCCCGAGTAGCCGAAAGGAAGGTTCGATTGTAAGTCCAAGACCCTCCAAGAAAAGAATTGACTCACAATCTATCTCCTCTGATTTTAGGAAATCATACCTCTCTTTCTTAATGAAATATCTGTCTCGCCCTTATCAATCAAGCGAATCCTTATCCTTCTTGAAGCTTATTCTGATTAACTGAAATAGCCTATTCTCGAACAGCCGATTCTATAGATGATATAAGAGCGGATTCGTCCTGCTCTCATTCTTGCTTGCCATTTATCGGCCGGGGAATATTAATAGAGAATGTTTGAAGGACCCACTCCGCGGTAACTATTACAAAAGAAAAAGTTAGACAGACTAGGAATATTCTTCGCATCTCGAAAGAAATGGTTTCCAAATCAATCTCCTCTTCGCTACGTCCCTTACTTTACCTTACTTCCCTTAAGGGGAGAAAGCAGGTTTTGTTGGGCGGTTCCATTTTCATATGCTTAATAACACATGTGATTGGAGAAGTCAAGCACCTGGTTTTGGTCCTGTTATTCCGGAGGTGAGAAACCTATTTCCCAACCAGGTTCTATCTCTCAGGCGTAAACTTCTTTCGTAAAGCACTGTTCAAGCTAGTGCGAGGAAGAAGGTGAGGAATCATCAGTCTCAGAATCAGGCGGTGAAGAATCTGAAGTTGAGGCAGAAAGTGCATCGGAATCAGGTACAAAAAAAGAAAGAACCCTCGGATACTTCGGAGAATGGGGCGGAGAAGTCAGAGTTGAAGAAAGAAAGAAAGGCAGGTAAACAACCGAAAACCTTTCCTTCGTCTGTCTCTCAAACAAATAAACTTCAAGCGAAGCCTTCCTTCCCTTCCCTATCGTTCGTAACTGTAACAAAAAAGGTAACTCTAACCAAGTTGGTATCCACTTCTTTAGATTAGAAGGCACTTCGTAAGAAGTGCTCGAGTTCGACTCTCGAGGTGGTTCGTTCCAGTCGAAGATTCCAGTCCTGTCGAAGGCTAAGTCCCTGATATAGCTCAGTTGACTAGTCTCAGTCCAGTGCCAATTCAAAGGAGAAGGCCCCCAACCCTAAGATCCCAAACTGAAGGTGGAAGAGGTCCCAAAGCAAAGAAGAAAGCTGGCTGGCAAGAGAGATAGCAAAAGCCGAAGAAGGAGAAGTGCCAAGTCCAGAGGTAGGAAAAGCAAGGGATGTGGCGAAGCATACCGAGAGAAAGAGCGCTGATAAGACGAAGCAATAAGTCTAGTTGACTTAAGTCGCCCAAAAGTGCTTACTTTCCTATCTCAGTAGGAAATTGTCAGAGTCAGAGATTTCAAAAGCGAAGACGAGGAGGTCCCATTCCAATGAGAATCAAAGGCAATCGGGAAGGGCTTTGACCCTTTTTCTTCTCGTCTAAGCAGTCGGCCCAGTCTCGTCTCCTGTCTCGTAGGTAGGAGGGAAAGTCAAGCCTGTGAGCTAGTTCGAGTAAGAAAAAGCTGTGGTTTCAGTCTATTGATAGTCTTTTTTGGGGCTCTCTTAATGCCAAAAATACTAATTACTTTTGTAATGTCAGAACAGAAGGTTCAAAAGCAAACCTCCTTTCTCAGGGGCAAAAGCTCAAGGCGAAAAGAAAGTTAGGCACATTCAAGGAGAAGGAGCTACAGAGTTCCCTTCGAAAGCCGAGGGCGTTCCTATCGCTCCTTCAAAGCTAGAAGCAAGACTCGGTCCTCTTCTAAGGATAGGTACAGAAAGGCGAGGCCCCGCGAAGAAGACGGTAGAGGTTGCCTTTAGTCTTGGCGCAGAGAAAGGAGAAATCGTAGGTGAAAACGTAGGTCAAAGCTTAGGCGAAAGTCTAGGGTTATCAACTAGGGGACCCCCTCACGCCAAGCTTCCTTTCTTTCGGGAAAGTCCAATTACAAACAAAAGAGAAGGGAGGTTCCATACTCATTACAAATCTTAAGGGTCACTCGGATGGAAGAATCTCAGGGCGGGACCGTACCCGAACAAAGGCTAGAACGAAGGGACCGTCCCACGCCTTAGGTCCTTATCTTTATCTTTCTCGATGCGAATCATAGCTATCAGTTCAATCATTAGCTAAAGGGGGAAGTAAAAAGCTTAATAAGGTAGAAGGTGAAGACGAGGCAAGAGCAAGGCTTGAAAAAAAAAAAAAGAGAGAAGAATTCAATTATGGTGGTCGAGGGGGAGATTTTTAACCGAACGAAAGCCTTAAGTCGAGAGTCCCATCCCTCCTTAGTGGTCGGCGAAAGGCAGGCAAAAGAGGGGAATCAATCAATCGCAGCAGGAGCTGGGTTACTCTTTGTTGCATTGTACTTAAAACAAAGAGTGCAGCAGTTCTTTGCAAAAGGCCTTTGCAAAGGATGAGTACCGAGGTCCTTTACCTCTTCCTGTTTCCTTGACTAGATCTGGGTACCCTAGGATTATCCCTAGTTTCCATCGAAGGATAATCTATCAGGGGACATGCAACTATCGTCCGACTGTATCTTTCTTGGTTTTCCCTTTACAAGTTCGGTCTGAATCTGCTCGAGAGCCTGAATTTCAGCAGCCATCGTTCCATTTTGGGTCCTGCACAGCTTCGGTGAAAGAAGTAGGCTCTGGTATAGAAGACAGAGCTAGTACAAACGAGTGGTAAGACGGAGAAAGTTTCTCATAGGATTTTCAATTTTATAGAGGGTGTCGTGTACCTTTCTTTGATGATGTCATAGAAGGTGACGAAGGAGTGCTATGTAACATGGCTTGAGGGCAATGGTAATCACGAGCTAGATAAGGAGGGAAGCTGCCAGGCTTTAGTAGATGGCGGACGAGGCGGAGGTGGAGGACGCTTAGGAGGTGGCGGGGCACTAGTGACCTCATTTGAACCAGACAATGGGACAGTCTTTTGTGGGACATGAGAGGAATCATTGAATAATTGATCATTATCATTTTCCGGTTGTGTGGGGCCATTAGAGTCACTAGAACCATCAATTGTGGGGTGAAGTGGTGTATGGGCAGGAGGCAAATCAGCCGCTGGTAATGGTAATACAGTGGGAGATAGGCTTGGAGCTTAGAAGCCAGGATTGGGAGCTGCGCCGCTTCAAGAGGAAACCCGGGAAAAGCTTAACCTCAGCGTACCAAGGTCTGGGGCTGAGGATCGTGCAATTCAATCTCTTTATTTCTTTTGAAAGGATTCCGATCATATCTAAACGCCATAATTATTCGGGTTGCTAACTCAACGGTAGAGTACTCGACTTTTAAGTGCGGCTAGGATCTTTTACACATTTGGATGAAGCAACGGATTCGTCTGGTAGACTTTGTAAGACCACGACTGATCCTGAAAGGGAATGAATGGAAAAAACAGCATGTCGTATCAATGGAGAACTCTGAGAATACTTCATCCTTACCGGCAAAATCTTGTTTGAATTCTTGGAACGGAACAAAACAAAATAATTCAAAGTTGGGTTGAGTGAATAAATGGATAGAGCCCTATGGCTCCAATTTTAGGTTTTCTAAAAGAAAAGCAACGAGCTTCTGTTCTTAATTGGAATGATTACCCGATCTAATTAGACGTTAAAAATGAATTAGTGCCAGATGCGGGAAGTTTCTAAATATCGCGGGAAAATACAGGCAAGTGGTTAACTTTAACAAACAGGAAGGAAAGTAATTAGCAACCAGTAGAACTGCCGCTCGAGAATTAGAAGAATGATAAATGGAATAGAATTCGAATTAGCAATGGCTGAGCATTAGCCAGTGATTAGAAGGAAAAGATTGGACGAAACAGGAAGGAGAATCCATGAGGATCCTCAGGACCGATCAGAGAAGGGACTATAAATCGAAGGAAGAGCAGAGAGAAAGGCACCCCTGCGTCACCCAGATCAAACCAAACCCACTTTACTCTGTTTTCAATCCTTTGAATGCAATTTGACATCCATTTCTGTCTTTTTTTTACTTTCAAACACTCGTAGATAACGCTTTCTTTGTTGTTGTTTTGCTCCCGGGATCGACTACCAGTGTTGCTCGCTTCGCCGGTGATTCAGTTAGTAATGCATATTGGTATTTTCTTTCTTTCTTTTCAGCTCCTTCGGTTAATTTAGTTTCTGCAGTGAGTTATGGTTCCATGCAATGTTTTATTTCCGTTTCATAGTGATTCAATTCTGGTATTTCGGTTTCAAGTAGTTTAACAGTAAAGCTTTAATTAGTCAATTCATGCTTTTGATAGATTGTAGTTTCAGCAAGTTATATTCATCCTTACTTAAAGCTTCGCTTCGTTCAACTATCTTTTAAGTTAAGATCTGAGAATCTGCAAAGGGAGAAAACCTCAACTCCCAAGTCGTCTGATTTATTATACTGTTTAAAGGTGACTGAGATAGCCATCCAGATCCAAAAGATCTATAACGCCGCTTGATCGGTGCCTGGGGTCGAAGGAACAGCTCTGATTAAACATTTGGCACGCCCGCGCATTTTATAGCCAACATCCTTTTTTGTACGGTGGGACACTGGGAAGCTAAAGGATGAATCTTAGAAGCGGCAATGTTTATAAGATTCCCGATCTACCGCCACTTTCAGAGTCGGTGGGATCTGGGCCAGCGACGATGGCCCAGGCTATTCATGGAATGAGGACCGATCAACGGACCCTACATGAAAGCCTTTTCCAGGTCTTTACAAGACCTCGCAGAACTCGGACGCAGCCAAGTTGAACAAAACCAGGCCGTCCAAGGGATGTTGAGAGAGATGACTCAGCAGCTGTCACGTGAGCGAACGCCACCCCCAGGGCAGGGAGTTCGAGCTGATTTTGTAGCGGAAGGGTCTACTTATCATAATCGGCCGAGGGGCCGGACTCTCCTGAGGGAAGTCGGCGTAATGATCCCTATGTGCCACCTCCGGCGAGAAAGGGTCCCCGCATGCTATGAACACTGCCGCTCGAGTGGGCTCGGGAGGCAACATGTCCGTAATCCTCAGACTGAGGAACAGGTCATGCCGCAGGTAGTTAGGCCGAATCCACAAGAAAATCCGTTAAACGTGGTAAATACCCCACTAATGCCACCGTCACCAGCGAATATCATTAGCCAGCCTCCGGTCATTCCGCAGGTGGTACAACCTGGCCCATACCCTTCTGCTCCAGCAGTACCTTATCCTCCAGTTCTGTTCAGGCATACCAACCGGTTGCGCCTGATAGGGAGGATATTTTGGAAATATGTAGGCAAGAACTAGAGCGTATGGATATGGTCCTAAGGGCACCTAGACCAATTTATCGACAACCATACCCACCCAGCCGGGAATTTCCATTTCCCCGGGGATACAAAATCCCAGATTTTACTTTATTCTCTGGGGAGGACGGTCGGTCTACTGTCGAGCATATTGCAAGGTTGACTTTGCAATGTACTGAGACAGCGTCAAACGACTTTATCAAACTCCGGCAGTTTCTGAATTCGTTAACTGGGAGTGCGTTTGGCTGGTACTTAAGGTTGCCGCCTAATTCTATTTGAACCTGGCAAGAGTTGGAGTAGAAATTCCACCAACAGTTTTATAGGACTGAGCCCGAAATGACGGTGGCTGACTTGTCTAAGATTAAGCAGATGCCTGACGAAACCGCTGAACAGTACCTCAGTCGGTTTTAAAGGTATAGAAACCGATGTCAAACTAACTTGCCAGAGTGGGCATTTTTTAATGTCGCTCAGAATGGCAGTATATGTAGGGGCATGGAATTAAGAAAGAAGTTGGACGGCATGAAGTTCATGGACCTAGTGGAACTTCCGTAAGGGCCGTGAGCTATGAGGCCCTTATAAGGGAGGAAAACCAAAGACATACCTCATCACAAGGAACCTATTACTACGATCCTAACTATGAAGTGGATTTGAATGTTGCAGAGGTAGCAGCATCTAAGCCAGTATCTGGGCCAGTTGGCTTCGTCGACTCAGCAATTTCAGTGGTTGATCTGGAACTGAAACTACCTCAGTTGCCCCATTACCCGGTAAACTATCCTGGATCAGTAGAGTAGCATTGGATCGGGAATGTGGCCATTTCACTATTTTACATTGATCCACGGCAGATAGAGACTCTTCGACTAAGACATTGCCTTTATATAAAAAGACTGTTCACATTTCACCGGCCAGGTTCGAGACTCTCTTCCCTTCGTCAACATAGAGAGATTGGTCAAAATGGAATTGAATTGCTTTCGGAGTAGGGGCCGTAAACGCTAAAGGATATAGAGGTACCATTCGAGAGTGACTTGGGTCTATATCTTCTCGGCAAGCAAAGGGAAATCAAGGAACGGATAGATCCCTTATAAGGAGCAGAGAATCCCCTTGGCGCTCGCTCTAGATGGCGCTCTCCTACGCGTGCATAGGATTTTACAAAGCCATGATAAGCCTCAGCTCATTCACTGTTATTCCGGATCAAAATGAGTCGGCTCGGTTCAGAAGAAGAACAATGGCAATCGGGTTTTTTCTCAGTGGACTGAGACTTTGCGCCTCTCCCTCCGTTGTCGGCGTCCCGGGTGATTTCTATTATTGTAGAGTCTCTGAAATTAGATGCGAACTAAGGACAAATTTCTTTAAGTAGAATAGTGCTGGTTTTGACGTGGATGAAGAAACGATTAGCAAGTATGAGGCAAGGGTAGCAGCATCCCTTCTCAAATTAGAAAATGGCTTGAGGGATACCTCACTTCCTTTAATTGTCTCTTTCAGCGCAAGTTCGACATTCAACATAAGCCTTAAAGTTTCATTCTTTAATTTGACCAGAAGGAGATCATCCCACAAAGTCGAGAACATATCTATATGCATTCTCAGCGCTCTCACATTGAAAACCTGCTTTTGGCTTAAAATGTCAAACAACAGCAGCGAACGTGAAACTATAGTTTTAGGAAGATATATGAGGGCAATTGAAACGTAGGATAGCGCATAAGCTGGCAAAGCAGAGCTGGACCACTATTGAATAGAGGCGGCGTTTCCCGGCAGGGGAAAAATGAAAGGGTCTCTCTCTCAGCAAGGCGAGAGATGAGTAATGGGGGTTGTCGGGACCCTCTCACTCCCTCTCTCGGCTCGCTCTCTGGCAGGTAAGGGAATGCTCTCGATTCCCCACCAATTGACCAGAATTCACGAATAGGGATTGTTGTATGAATATAGTGACTGAGCCGCTGCTCACCCCACCTCTTAGTAACAGTCTGCTAGTTCGGCCTCTCGTCGCTCCGAAAGTGCTTCGTGAGTAATAAGAAGGTAAGTACATACCGAGAGAGTCGGAAGGAAGAAAGAGAGCGAATCACTCAGTTCCTTTTTGAGGGAAAACGAGAGTATACATAGAGTGAGACGAAAATAAGCCGAGAGAGTACACACTCATAAAAGGATAAGCAAAAAAAAAATAACAAAGCGGATTTTTTAATGGCGATCTGGCCGATGGGCATATCATCTTAATCGATGCGATTCACTGTCAGTCAACAAGAACGCCCCGGCACAATTGCCAAAATAAGAAAAAAAATTGTGAAATTCACCTCATTACTTATGTTTTCGCTGGTAGGCAAAGAGTGGAGATAAAAAAAATGTCCTAAAAATTCTCTTTCAAATCAACCCCTATCTTTCAAATCTAGTTAAGTATTGTTTCGAATAAAGTTCAAAAGATATTACATCATAAGATGCTAACGTAAACATGTTAGAACTTTTTGTTGCTAAAAGAAATATTTATGCATTTATGCGTAGGGGATCTTTTGATCTCCTGTATTCTGGGTCAGCCAAACACTCCGTAAGAGTAGAAGAAGGTTAGATTGCCTTACCACCAGTAGTTGAAAGACAGCGTTTCAGGTCCAGAGTTGTATTCAGTAAGTTGGGTAGCTCAATTTAAATCTTTCAGCTTCTTCTTACTGGAAAAGCGATGCCAGGAGTCGTGCTAGCTGGAGACTGAGACTTAGCTGGAGCTTGAGACTGAACTTGCGTCTGAACTTGAGCTAGAAGCCGAACCGCTTACCAACAGTGGTTTTTTCCCGGTTTCTACCCGAAAGAGGAAAGGAAGAGGTTTAGGGAGAGGGAAGGGCTTCTTTCAAGGGAAGGGGACCGAGAAGCAAGGATCGGACATTCAGTTCAAGGTGGAGAACCCTATAGTGACGTTCAACACAATATGGCTCTTCCCCTACTAAGAAAGCAGTGCTTTCTTTGCTTCATCAATCCCTAGCTAAGCTACCAGGAACAGTTGACTGTCACTTTCGAGATGCTTCCTTCCTGGTCCCCTATTAAGGAACCTACCTAAAATTGTTGTTTAGTAGTAGCAAGCCGTAGCCCGTGCCAGAGAACTTCTTCGCACCAGTGAGGGCTCTAGTTCCTCCAGCTTCAGTTCCTTACTTGTTTGTTTTGTTTTACCTGATAGCCTTTCACGTTTAGAGGAGGATTTGGTGAAAAAACAGCCTTCCTAAAAATGAAATTACATAGAGTCCCTCTTTCTTGACTTTGTAACGGGGAACCGAACCCCACTGGAGGGTTCGCCTTCTTCCAAAGCATAACCGTTCCCTAGGATTATGGCAATTGTCTCGGCATGAAGAGGGCTTGCAGTAGTCCTCTAAAACATGAAAAGGGGTTTCGTGGCAATCCTCTAAGGCAGTCCTCTAATAGATAACAGGCTAAATCAATACGCAATCCAGCGAAGTGAACGATTTCCATAAAAAGTTTTGGCTGATAAGGAAGAAAGGTCACAGATACTGTCTCATCATAGGCGACAATCTCGGGCTTAGGCCACTACACTACCCCACCTCCATCAATCCCTTATTGAGTTCAAAATTTTTTTGTTTTGGTGCTAAGCTATATGATCATTCAACGAAAAGCCTAGTCATTATCTATAATAGAAATTCAGTACCGGATTTTTAGCACGTACAACCATCAAACCAGAGACCAAAGCAGGGCTCGACGAAACAGAAATCCGAGAAGAGTCAGTTAGTATTAGTAAGCGGACCCGCACACCATTCAGCTGCTTTGTCGAGAATGTCCTGAACGATCGGATGGTTTGTATTTCCAGAGGAAATCGCGTCGCGCATCGCCCTAATATCCTCTTGAGATTTTCCATTTTGTAGTAATCGAGGCGATAAAGGTGTTCACATCCCGGTATGGACTAGTACGGAAATTCCCGAAGAGTATACCTTCTCTCCTCAAAAAGGTTTGGAAGCTCCTCGAAAAGTCCTTGTGGAGTTGATTTATTTGTGGCCCTGTGAGATTCTGACCACCAGGAGCTGGCTCTTGGCCAGTAGAAGAGGGAGCCAATACCTTTACCCCTTACCTTGACTGAAAGCCAGTAGTGCTTACTTGAATCCCGAAGAAAGAAGAAATGAAGCTCTTTGAATGGGGGTGAAAGAAGGGCTTGCTTTTGTCAATGGGATTCCCTGCTCTCTAACAGCTAACTAGCCCAAAAGCGCTTCGCCCCGGTAACGTGGGAATGCGCAGTTAGGACAACTGTGCAGATGTTTTCAGGAATGGAATCCGCAGCTATTGACTCAGCTGCATGTGAGGGAATATCCTATCTAAGGGATTGCTCTTAGTCTACTCTTAGGCTAGTGAATCAGCTTCGGGAAGTCATTCCAGTCCGTCCTGGAAAGCCAGCAAGCAAGCAAACGAGCGAAAGGGTGGGAGGCATATACCATATTAGAAAGACCGGTCTTAGAAAGCTCTTTGGCTAGTTAAGAATGCTTGGTCTCAGTCCCTTGCTATCAGTCCTCTCAGTCTGTCCAAGGGTAGCTGTCAAAGGGTAGGAAGGTCTCTTTTCATCGGATGTGCACTAGAATAAGCATAAGAGAAGGAATGGGTAAATCGTATGAGAGATAGAGAATCGTGGCAAAAAACACTTCTTCTTCTTTCTTTTACTTATATGAATCATAAGTTTTTTGAAAGTGAAGATGGAATTTCTTCCTATATTCCTAGTAGGACATTCAGTCCCTTTGCCTTTTGGTTATGGAGTCTTTCCTTCCAAGCCACACTTTCAAAGCAGTAGGCAGTCTCTTCTTTATTTATTCTTATAGGGTTATCCTCATTCCCCTGTTCCGGAGATAGATCTAGTCCTATCGAAACCTAGCTCTTAGAATAAGTTTCCTACCCAAATCAACTTCATCCCTGAATGGGTACTTCCACTCTTTTCTCCAAGGTATAGAACAACTAATGGTACTGGTCCTGGAAAAACAACCAGCCATTGATAACCACTTTTTAATCGGTATAGAGATTCCGGTCTGGTGTAGGGGACACCTATCTATTCGATTTCCAATTTCTCAATTTCTAAGCAGGGAGAGCTCATCTTTGGTTCAATCTGTCCACATTCTTACCTTCCATCTAGGGGAGGGCTTCATCGAATCAGCTAGCTGTTAGCCTGACTTCATCCGCTGCAAGAAGACTTTGTTCAGGAACTTAACCGAGCTC
>NW_017891970.1:0-10409 GCF_001540865.1 Ananas comosus | reverse complement strand
GATCTTGAATTTAAATCTTTTATCATCATTTTTTATGAGATTTTTATTTTCAGTTGTTCAATTTTAAACTACTTGTTTGGTAGGTAAATGATATCGAAAAATTATGAAATTTAGTTTCTAAATATTTTCAATAGTGTAGATCAAGTCTAACGGAGCTACTATGCTATCGGTAGCACGGAGCGCTCCGTGCTACTGATAGTATAGTAGCCTAGTTCTATATATATATATATATATATATTTGTCGATGCTTCAAAGTCGCCGCCTATAAAGTAGTATTTTGCGTAATCCAAAAGCAGAACCTTTTATTATAGTATTTGTAAAAGCTGATTCTGAGCTCTTTTACAGAACACAGTATTTTTCTCAATCCAACTCTTTCGCTTTTATAAAGTTATTTTGTTTTATGTAATGCTAAGTTTCAAGCAACTGTGTTGTTTGGTTTTGTATAATGAAGTTGTTACAGCATTACAAATAAAATCACTTCTAAGGCTAATTTCATTGTTCAGATCGTTTCACCAGCATTCAATTACTGCAGTTGAAATTTTAACTGCAGCAGCTGAAGAAAGTAATTTTAGATAAAACGATATACATTGATGGTATTTTTACCATCCCATGCATAAAATAATAAAACTCATAAATGCAATTTGTACTTTTTTTTTTCTTTCTAAAACATCCAACCAAATAAATACACAAGATTTTATATATATATATATAGAGAGAGAGAGAGAGAGAGAAATAAACTATTATACTATTGATAGTACCAAGCGCCGGGTGCTATTGAGTTTCTGGCCGTTAGATTAAAAAATATACGGTTAGAATGATACTGGTCCCTTAAGATTGAGTAGGTGGTTGATTGAATAGTATAATCTAATAGATGAAAATAATCAAAGAATAAATCTAACAGTAAAAAACTCGACAGTATCAAGAGCTTGATATTATTGATAGTATAATAGTCGGACTCTCTCTCTCTCTCTCTCTCTCTATATATATATATATATATATATTGTGAGTGTAAATGTATGCATCTCTACTTATGTTATATTTACAACTATATACAACCAAATGACCACCAACACCGAAAATTTTCATTATCACCTATGAAAATTTTCAACCACCATATAATACAAGAAAAAAATGCAGAGACACACTACCTGAATACTGTAGTGAGTTTTGAAATGGACAAACTTGACTTAGAAAATCCTTGATTTCAATGGTAAACTCTCATTAGTATTTATTCATCATAAATTCAGTAACTAAAAGTAATTTCACTTGATGCATGGAATATAAATTATTCAATTACTTCTATTTTACCAAACTACAGAAACCAACGGAATGCATGACAAGCTAACCGATAATAATAAGAACGTACCGGCATAGAATTTTAATTGAGAAGAGAGGAAACAGCAAAGACCGCGATGTCGCACTCGGCTGTTTCAAAATGAGTTATAGTTCAGATGATGTTTGTGCAGTTTTATCTAAAATATAATAAGCAACCAAAAGAAGTACCAGAAATTAGGGATTGGAGTTTTTTTGACATTCAGCTGGGTGGTGATGGGCAGAGCTTTCTTAAGGTGACAGAAGTCCTTCTGCCCTGCTGGATCTCCTTCCCTTCCCACACCTGATTCCCCGGCTTCCGGTTTATCTCGTGCTTCCACAGATACCGCACTTCCCCCGACATGAGAACCAACGAGCCCGGGGTTAACAAAACAGGGACTCTCTTCGTAAGCTCACGATCTTCCTCTAGGGTTGCGGTTGTGCCGACTTCCATGTCTGTCGTAGGCCGCGTGAAATGCATTATGCATGGGGATTCTAAGGAGACTATCGCGATCCCGTCCTCGAACCGCATCAGGTCAACATGCGCGCAGATTCCCTGCATTGTGTGGGGAAAAAAAAAAGCTGACGGTCGTGACATAAATGTACAAAATTGGAGATCTTCGAAAAGGAAATATAATACATTCAAATCATATTTTTCATCCTTAACGGCTGATTACAGAAAGTTTTTATACTTCGAACAATTGCAATCGTGAGTTTCTAGTTCAGTAGGTGTATCAATAAAATTCGTCGGTCGATAAGCGTCTGGAAATGCATTGAGATGACGACCACCTATGAAGATAAAAACTAAACTATTAGGACCAATCTGGCACAGATGCAAGACATTAGGTAAAAATGTTGTCATCTAGATTCTGCAATTTACTGTAGTGCATGCACAATACATTCACATGGTAGTCGAGTCGTCGTCTCAGTTTAGGGTTCTGACAAAGTCAATAACTAATGAATTGATTCGCAAGCTTATTGATCTACATATCTGTATCTGCAAGATTCTATAGTATGGTGACAAAATTGGTTTCAATCGAATCTTCAAGGACTTGTACAAGAAAACAAGAGTGACTTAAATGAGTTGGCTTCGATGCAGAGAAACAAAAGTTAATGGTGAAAAAGCACACAAATTGAAACCGATTACCCGATGAAAAGTACAGGATTAACTCTATTGTGTCAACGATGAAGCTTCTTGAGATGATCTATGCCTGATCCAGCTGGATTGACAAAAACTCAACGGAATAACATGCTTCACACTAAGTTAGCTTAACAAAAAATGAATCTTCTCAGTACGTCTCTATTTAAAGAGGACTCCCTCCTTAAAAGACCGGTAAGAGAAAGAAATGAACTCGTATGTCTTGATTGTATTTTTTGCCAAGCCATTTTTGTTTCGCTTCAAGATCTTCCATCAACCTCGCTACTTATCACGGTGCACATTGGAGATAATGAGAAACTACTCGGGTATAAACTAGTAAGAGCTACTTGGGTTTAAGCATTTGTGCCGTGCGATTAAAAGACCTTTTCCATTCAAGTTACTAAAACCAGTGGCCAAGACATTGCACATTCTTTAGTGCATCTATCTCTAGCTGCAATTGTGAGACCCCGTTTCTGTCAGTGGGGACTTGTCGACAGTTCTGGAGAGTGTCAAGACAAGCCCGAGTTGCGTTGGCGTCAAATAGACGCGAAACGGACTCCGTTTGACGCGAGGTCATCTTTCTGTGTGAAAATCTGCGAAATTGCAGAATTTTTACTCTGCTGTACCGGTACAAGGGTTGGTCTGTACCGGTACAACCACCGTGGGAAGTCGCTTGCTGTACCGGTACAAGGGTCCGTCTGTACCGGTACAGGATGCGCGACAGGAGGTTGGTGCCCACGGGTTTGGCCTTGTACCGGTACAGCAAGCCGTGTACCGGTACAAGGGAGTTGGTGGAGGGATAAAACAGTAATTTTTTTTTCCTCGTTCTTGTCACCATCTCTCTCTCTATTTAGCTGCAGAGTGAGCTGAGAGAGAGAGATTTCCCACTTCTTCACCCATTCTCCTTCCTCTCTCTCTCTCTCTAGGCCGGGTTGGTGTGCGGTTGGAGGGAGTTCGTCGCCGACGTCGCGCCGCGAGCCGTTCGAGTGCGCGTGTGACCGGGGCGCTGCGAGGAGGCCGGGCGAGGGCGTGTCTTCGACGTTACTGTCGCCGCGTCGTAGTTCCTCACTGTGGAGGTGAGTTGTTTTGGTCGCATTTTTCCCCGAATCCATCTTCGATTCCAAGTTGCCCACGCGTGCTGTTTTCACAGATTTCCTGCGTCGACTGTTAGTATTTCGGCTCGTTCTCCGCGTAGAAGCGTCGGATCGCGACGAAACTTGGTTCATTGGACTCTAGACTGCGAGAGGATTCCACAGAGCCCTCATTTGCAATTTTTGGACAAGGTTAGCTTGGTCGAAACTGAACCTTTCTCAGCTGCTGTAAACTTAGGCTGATTTGTGTTATTTTGGTCGTTTTAGCTCGGCGACCGGTCTAGGTGGTCCCTGAGGAATCCAGCAGCATCGCGGGTGGCCGAGGCTGAGTTCGCTGCCAGGAAATTGCACTTGAGGTGGGTTACATCGGTTCGACTCCTAAGTTCATAATCGTCGACATGTATAGATCTCTATTTTGGTAATCTAGTTTGGCTCAAATTCTTGAATGATTCTAGATTGGTAAAATCTGAATTCTCGAGCATGTTTTATAATTTAAATAGATTATACATGTTGGACTTGGAAATTGAATTAGGAGAAAATCTGCGATTTGGACCTGTCACTGTTACTACCTGATTTAGCTCCAGGAGCCGTTAGAAAATTGTACTGTCGCAGTTTCTTCGAGACGAGTACTCCAGATAGTTTAGAATGTATTTACACTCGTGCTGGTTCGCCGAGTGGATTTTTACAGGGTCGTTCAGGTCGTTTCGGACTGTTGGGTGCCGTCAGAGTTGACGGTGGACCCGTATCGCCTTTTTGGCGTCAGATTGTGCCGAGGGCACGTTACCTGTTGGTTGTTAGACCATTTAGAGTCGATTACTTAACTTGGCTAGTTGGAGCCTGATTGAGCTCGACAGAGATACGCTGCATACTCGGTTGGGTAGCGCCCACGAGTGCCACTCCGGAGTCAGGCTTGTGCTTTTGCGTTGGTGTCGCTCATGCCAGTTGGACTTGCTCTCCACGGACCAGTAGAGTGGATAGAGCCGATAGTCGCAACGGGGTAGGGACGGGTGTATTCACAGTCCCGGGGACGGGTATGCTTACAGTCCCGATTGGATTGGGTCAGATTTGACATTTCCTACAGTTGTTGGTTAGTGTAGAGCATGATAGTGTAGTGGATGATAGCGGTAGAGTATGCTTCCTGCTTTCCTTCTATCCTTGCTCCCTTCTGTAGACTTAGTGGGTGACCGATGTTTGTTTTTGGCGGTGCCCACTGAGGACTACTTGTGTTTACAGTAGTTCTCACGCCCTGTTCTTTTACCGCTATTTTGCAGAGCCGCAGGTACAGGCTGCTGCTTCCTCTGCTGAGCAGGATCGTGGCAAGGGCGTCGCGAGCTAGAGCCCTACCAGACTGATCGAGTTAGAGGCGTCCTCCCCTTACAGCAGGTAGTGATTTTTCTTTTGGAGCTTTTGTACATAGCAGTTGAACTCGCCAGTGCGAGTGGTTTTGTACTTGGGATTTGTGACTATGTATAAAAAGCTCGTTTACTTTAGTTATTTCTTCTGCTCTATACTACTGTTTGTAGTATTGTTGTTTCTACAGGTACCAGTGACGCTTCGTATACAGGAAAAATTTCTTGTATACGGCGGATTTGTCGGCGTGCCCGGGGAACAAGACATCCGGGGCGTGACAGATTAAGTTGGTATCAGAGCTTTGCTGTAGGTCGTGGGGACCTAGGAAACCTAAGTTTGGCAAACCTTAGGAAAGCAAGACGCGAGAGGCGTGATATTAATTGCGAAAGTCAATGATTATTTGTTCTAACTCCTCCTAGAGTGGGGTGAGTGATTGAAGGAGTACCTGTTTTGGCCTGAGAAATTATGTTGGCTGCAGACGACATAATTTTGGAGGAAAACAGGGACCGCCTTCTAGACTTTCGTTGATTGGGTCGAGAGTGTTTTGTTGTATCTAACCCCGAATTGTTCCTTTCAGCTATGTATCGTCGCCGGGGTCGACCGTCGTTGCGGGAGCGCGCCCAGTTGGCGCGGGATCATGCTGGACCTTCTGAGAGATCTGAGCGGGTGGAGCAGTGTACTCAGCAGGAGCAGGGTGACAGACTGGGGGCGAGTGTACCCCCTGTTGTAGAGCCGAGTGCGCGACCAGAGGCTAGCGCACCCCTTGATCTGAGTGCACAGTTGGCTGCCCTGACTGAGGTGACGAGACAGCAGGGGGAGCTATTGCAGAGGTTGTGTGAGAGGATAGCTCAGCCACCGAGTTCTGTACCGAGGGCACCAGAGTCGCCAGTTCCACCCCCGACTACTCCAGTGACAGCACCAGCTGCAGCAGTCCCTCCATCGGCAGCAGTTCCAGTAGCGCCTGTTGCGCCTGCTAGGGGGCCAGTACCGTTGACTGAGGCCGAGCAGGAGCGGTGGACGGAGAGGTTAGCTCGTTTTCGCCGTTTTGATCCACCGATCTTCGATGGCAGAGGCACTGAGGCCTGAATTGTAGAGGGATAGGTCAGTGCGATGGAGAAGCTATTCGAGGATCTGTTTGTTCCAGAGGGGGAGCAGGTACCCCTGGGAGTACACTGTCTAGCAGGTGATGCTCATGACTGGTGGCGGAGGACGAGGCGAGACCAGGGGCTAGTGGCGGCACAGCTGAGTTGGGACGAGTTCTGTGGAATGCTGTTTGTGATGTTCTTTCCCAACAGTGTGAAGCAGAAGCTCGAGGAGGACTTGAGGAGGCTTCAGCAGGGAGATCGCCCAGTGCAGGAGTACGTTCGGGAGTTTACTCGACTCCTGAACTGTGTACCATTTGTGGCCAGAGACGAGGCGCACCGAGTATACATGTTGTAGCAGGGGCTGAGACCGGACATCTTCAGGCTAGTGCGGGCGCAGAGGTCGAGGACCCTGGATGCGTCTATAGAGCAGGCCTTATGGGTGGAGAGAGGTGAGGTGTCGCTGCAGGAGAGGACTCAGGCCGTGGGGCAGGGTCAGGACAGAAAGCGCCCCTTTCCAGATGACGGAGGGCAGTCGAGTAGCAGACGTCCGCCGAGACCTCCACGATCACGTTCTCAGGGTCGTGGGTCTTCGGGGCGTCAGCGTTCCAGGGG
The DNA here is from genome assembly GCF_001540865.1 of Ananas comosus. Lineage (NCBI taxonomy): Eukaryota > Viridiplantae > Streptophyta > Magnoliopsida > Poales > Bromeliaceae > Ananas > Ananas comosus. Next base: position 3,822 of record NW_017891970.1, on the reverse strand, counting down.
ATCCCGTCAGCAGGGGCAGACTCAGAGGACGCCACAGTGTGTGATCTGCGGGGGACCACACTGGCCTCGGCAGTGCGAGCATAGAGAGGGCAGGTGCTACGGATGTGGTCAGCCGGGACACATGAGGGCAGCGTGTCCCCGAGCAGCATCTCCAGCACCGTCATCAGCTTCGGCACCACCAGCACCACAGCAGTCTTACGGAGCAGCACCGAGCTATCGCCAGGAGGACAGATCGTCTGTGCCGCGGTCGGGTGAGCGGCGACAGCAGGCTCCGAGTGGCAGGGTCTATGCAGCTCAGGTGGAGGACTCTTCAGCAGCCGACCGAGTGGTGGCAGGTATCACTTTGATTTCTGGCATTAGAGTTCGCACTCTTTTTGATACCGGTGCATCGCATTCCTTTGTTAGCCGAGCATTTGCATTGTTGCATGGTCTAGAGTTAGGAGCGTTGTCTCAGGCACGAGAGGTGCAGATCCCCGACCATGTCTTGCAGGTTACAGAGTGTTGTTGGTCCTGTCCGGTGCAGTTAGACTCTTGGATCATGCCCGCAGACCTATTGGTGTTAGGGCAGCTGCAGGACTTCGACGTAGTGCTCGGTATGGATTGGCTGGCGCGGTACTATGCTACGATCGACTGTGGAGCGAGGACGGTGACGTTCCGCGAGCCAGGCCAGGAGGAGTTTACTTTCAGAGGCTGCAGGAGCACGCTGTTTGCCACCTGGATATCTTCGGCGAGGGCTCGACAGATGCTGAGCAGTGGGTGTATCGCTTTCCTAGCGACAGTTGTGGAGGTACCTACGGCGGCGCCGAGACTCGAGGACATCCCAGTAGTTCGCGAGTTTTCGGATGTGTTTCCCCCTGAGTTGACGACATTGCCGCCGGAGAGGGAGATTGAGTTTGTGATTGATGTAGTTCCTGGAACTGCACCAATCTCAAAGGTACCTTACAGGATGGCACCGGCAGAGCTGAGAGAGCTAAAGGCGCAACTTCAGGATCTGATGGATAGAGGGTTTGTGAGACCCAGTGTGTCGCCTTGGGGAGCGCCGGTGTTATTTGTAAAGAAGAAGGATGGTTCGCTCAGGTTATGTGTGGATTACCGGGAGCTGAATAAAGTAACCATCAAGAACAAGTATCCTCTGCCGCGCATTGATGATCTATTCGATCAGCTGCAAGGATCTTGTGTCTTTTCGAAGATTGATCTCCAGTCAGGTTACCACCAGCTGAGGGTGAGGGCCGAGGATGTTCCCAAGACGGCTTTTCGGACTCGGTACGGGCATTATGAGTTCACGGTGATGCCTTTTGGATTGACGAATGCCCCTGCCGCATTCATGGATTTGATGAACAGAGTGTTCAAGCCGTTCTTGGATAGGTTTGTGGTAGTCTTCATCGACGATATCCTGATTTACTCTCGGAGTGATGCTGAGCATGAGGAGCACTTGAGGATTGTGCTACAACTTCTGCGTGAGAAGAAGTTGTATGCCAAGTTAAAGAAGTGCGAGTTCTGGCTACGGGAGGTTGCCTTCTTGGGCCACGTGATTTCAGCTGAGGGCGTAGCAGTGGACCCGAAGAAGATTGAGGCGATTCGAGATTGGCCTAGACCGACGACGGTTACTGAGGTACGGAGCTTCCTGGGACTGGCAGGATATTACCGTCGGTTTGTGGAAGGCTTTGCGAAGCTTTCCACACCCCTCACGCGCTTGACGCGGAAGGGGATTCGTTTTGTCTGGAGCGACGACTGTCAGAGGAGCTTTGACGAGTTGAGATTGAGGTTGATGTCGGCTCCTATCCTTGCCCTTCCTGTTATGGGCGAAGGATTTGTGATCTACAGTGATGCATCGCACAGTGGACTTGGTTGCGTGTTGATGCAGCATGGTAGGGTAATTGCTTATGCTTCACGGCAGTTAAAGGATTACGAGAAGAATTACCCTACGCATGACTTAGAGCTTGCCGCGGTAATTTTTGCCTTGAAGTTGTGGCGGCATTACTTGTATGGCGAGCACTGCGAGATTTTCACGGATCATAAAAGTCTCAAGTATCTGTTCACGCAAAGAGAGCTGAATCTGAGGCAGCGCCGGTGGTTGGAGTTACTGAAGGACTATGACATTAGTATTCAGTATCATCCCGGCAAGGCGAATGTCGTGGCAGATGCGTTGAGCAGGAAAGCAGTGCAGAGCCTGAGTTTGAGGATTACAGAGCAGAGACCCCTACTCGAGGAGCTTCAGCGGCTGGGACTCGAGGTGGTACCCCCTGGTGCGACAGCGAGGCTGACATCTTTGGTATTACAGCCCACTCTGTTGGATAGGATCCGAGAGAAACAGAGTGGAGACCCGTTCTTGTTGAGGGTTAGAGAGCAGCTGGACAGGGGGCAGGTCGAGGGTTATGCTTTGGACAGTTCGGGAGTACTGCGGTACAGGGACCGACTGTGTGTGCCCGTGGATCCTGAGATTCGAGCTGACTTGTTGAGAGAGGCACATTGTTCCCCTTATACGGTTCATCCTGGGGGACCAAGATGTATAGAGATTTGAAGGCACGATTTTGGTGGCCTGGAATGAAGAGGGACATTGGCAGATACGTGGCTCAGTGTTTGACTTGCCAACAGGTGAAGGCCGAGCATCAGGTGCCTGCTGGCAAGCTTCAGAGTCTGTCAGTGCCCGAGTGGAAATGGGATCAGATCACGATGGATTTTGTTGTTGGTTTGCCTAGAGCGCAGGGTGGCTATGATGCAATTTGGGTGATAGTGGACAGACTGACCAAGTCTGCCCACTTCCTGCCGGTTCTGACTACTTGGTCCAGAGAGAGGTTAGCGCAGCTGTACTTGGACGAGATTGTTAGGCTGCACGGCGTGCCTGTGTCGATAGTTTCAGACAGGGACCCGAGGTTTGTATCTCAGTTTTGGAGGAGTTTACAGACAGCCTTGGGCACTCAGTTGCATTTCAGCACGGCCTTCCACCCACAGACAGATGGTTAGTCAGAGCGGACCATTCAGACTCTTGAGGACATGCTGAGAGCGTGCGTCCTGGATTTTGGAGGAGGGTGGCATCGACATGTGAAACTAGTCGAGTTTGCGTACAACAACAGCTATCAAGCGAGCATCCAGATGGCTCCGTTTGAGGCGTTGTATGGGCGCAGGTGTCGATCCCCCTTGTTTTGGAGCGATGTGGGTGAGAGGAGGACACTTGGACCAGAGATTCTACAGGAGGCTGAGGAAAAAATCAGAGTCGTTCAACGACATCTTTTGACAGCCCAGAGCCGACAGAGGAGTTACGCCGATACCCGGAGACGAGACTTAGAGTTTCAGGTTGGAGACCATGTTTTTCTTAAAGTCTCGCCGTCCAGAGGGATACGCAGATTTGGAGTACGTGGAAAGCTCAGTCCGCGTTTTGTTGGGCCCTTTGAGGTATTGGAGCGTATTGGACCAGTCGCTTACAGGATTGCTCTACCACCACGACTAGCCGGCATTCATGATGTGTTCCACGTCTCGGTTTTGAGGAAATATGTGTTTGATCCCTCCCACGTGATTGACTTCACTCCACTTGAGATTGGTGAGGATCTGAGATACGAGGAGCGACCGTTGCGGATTCTTGCTCGGGAGACGAAAGAATTACGCAATCGGGTCATCCCGTATGTAAAGGTGCAGTGGAGCAATCATGAGGAGCGGGAGGCGACTTGGGAGCCCGAGACGGTGATGAGGGAGGCGTACCCCTACTTGTTCGAGTCCTGAGTTGAGGTACGTTCCAGTTTCGCGGACGAAACTCTTTGTAGAGGGGGAGGGTGTGAGACCCCGTTTCTGTCAGTGGGGACTTGTCGACAGTTCTGGAGAGTGTCA
>NW_017891969.1:0-10419 GCF_001540865.1 Ananas comosus | reverse complement strand
GAATAATAGAAAATATCCAAAGTTCTATATCTATCCTATATATTATTTTATAAAATAAAAATAATATATAAAGTTGGTTGACAACAACTTCTTAAATTTGATTATGAATATATATTAACATGTATTTTCTAATAAGATACATAATAAATAAATTTATTTTAAAAATTTAAATTTGAATAAAAATGATGTACAAATTTTCTATATTAAATTTAAAATAATATTAAATAATTAATTGTTACGTACATTTGTGAAGTACACTCAACTAGTATATAATAGTAATATATATATAATATATATATATACTATATATACTATATAACAGGAAGAGGGAGGAGAGAAGGAGAGAGAGATAAAGAGAGAAGAGAGAAGGAGAGTAGGCTCCCGTACTCCAAGTTTTCGATGATAGATCTTCACGGAATCGATGATCCGGCTCTATTAAGACCTTGTTTTAATTATTTGAACTATCTTAGAAAAATAATTTTTGTCATTTTTCGGTTTCTTTTTCCTGCGATCGAAAGCGTTCAATCAACAATTTTTAATGTTGATGTTAAATCCGTTGTAATTTAACGGTGTAGAAGTATTCAAACAGATAAATTTGATAGAAAATTCTTATACTATTACATGAAGATCAATATGTTGATCGAAAGATTTTAATATAATAATCACCACATTTTATGAGATTTTTTTTTTCAGTCCGTTGAATTTTGAATCCCTTTCAATTGTTGAGGTAAATGATAATCGAAAAGTTACAAAATTTATTTTCTAAAATGACTTCAAATATGCTAGATCAAGTCTAAACGGGCCCGATCGTTGATTCGGAGACTCCATAATCCGAAAAACCTTAGGAGCAACGAAGCCTCCGTGCTCCCTAAATGCACACAAGACTTACTCTATTATATATAATATATATATAGTAATATATATATATAGAGAGTCCGGCTACTTATACTATCGTAGCACGGGGCCGTCCCGTGCTACAAGTTGGTTTTCGATGATGGCGGCTTCCACAATCGACGAATCCTGCTCCGTTAGACTTGATCTACACTATGTTAAAAAGTAATTTGAAACTAAATTTTATATCGTAATAACCTGAGATTTTGATTTATTTGAATTTAAACCCTTTTGTTTTATGATGTTCTTGTGTGTAATATATATAGTGTACCCGCGAATTTCAGGAGAAAAACGATTAAACGGAGAAGTTTACCGCCCGGAAGTCTAACTTAAGGAACAGTAACCACTCCGTTTCCCGGAAGGCCGCGAGTGAAGAGTGGATTTTCGACGCTATCGGACTCCGAATATAGCCGTTCAATGCATACTCGTTTTCAACGCATTCGACTATCTGGACACTTGGCACTAAACAATTTGAATTTGGAAGGCACGGATTTCGAGAAAAAAAGGGTTTAGTGGTTTTGCATATAATTGTCTAGTATGTTGTTTTTTGGTGGACTAGAAGGAAGGGTTTTGTCGCAAATCTGAATCTTTTCGGATGAAACGAGATGCTAAGATTCGATGCCTCTGGCGTGTTTGATCGCGCTGGTGCGATCCGATCGGAAAAATCCGATGGACGATCCCTCGGGAATCGCCGAAATGTCCCGAAGGGGCGTGATTTGAATAACGATTATGCGGAAAAGGCCCGATTATTTATGCGCCGATTTTGCGATTTTCAGAACTCAGAGGACTATTTCGCGCTTTGTACGACTCTGGCTGAGAGCTGGGATTAAATTGACTCTTTGCTAGGGGTATTCCGCAAGTCCTTTCTAGCTATATATAGTGGTTAACCTAGGGTTTTTGAGCTAACCTAACCCTAGAACCCCACCCCAGCTGACCCAGCCCGCCCTGTCGCCACAGCAGCACCTGCCCTACCCGTGCCACGTTCCGACGCCGCGAGCTGCCCGCCGCCGAAACCTGCTGCGAACCGCCCTACTCCCTCTCCCTCGCCACCTCTTAAGACCGAGTGGCTTGTGGGATGTCTCCCACTGCCTCGGAGGCAAGCCCGCTCCTTCCACCTCAAGGCGCCCCTCTCCGCCCGACCCGGCCACCCTCGAGCGTCGCCGGAGCCCCGGAAGAGCTGTAACCAGCCGGGTCTGCCCGAACCGAGCCGGGCCGAGCTCGGGTTTGCGGGCCTTGGAACCGCACTCCCCTGCGGCAAGCCCCCTGTCGACCTCAGGCGACCTCCAGCCAACCCGCGCGGTCGTCCGGGCCGTCGCCGCACCCCGCGCCGTCGCCAAGGTCTTCCGACGCCGCTCGGGTCTGTGCGGGCCGACCTTTGAGCCGCCCACTTCAGAGGGCTGCCCGTTGTCCCTCTGAGGTGACACCAAACTCTCCCCTTTGGTCTCCGGCACCGGAACAGTGCCCCCCGACCTCCCCCCGGTCGCCGCCTCGCGCCGGCATAGCCCCCAATGACCGAGAGGGAGTAGGTTGGGCCCGTCTCCGCCGCCGCGCCACCGGCTGCTGCCCGCCGCCGCCAGCACCTTCCGGACCTCCCGACCTGCTGCTCCCACCACCCCGGATGCCCGCCGTCCGACCCTCGCCGGCGGCATCCTAGCTCCCAAACAGCTCGGTGAGTAGGCCATGTTGTTGTTCCACACTGTTGTTTGCGTTCCGGTCACTGTGTCCGGTGATCCGAGGACTCCCTGGCAACCTCGGGAGGTGCACAGGTCATCGGTGGGTCGTGCCGAACACGATGCTCACCTCCTATTTAGTTAACGCTGCCCTTGTTATAGTATGTGCATCATCGCGCTGTGCGCACTGATTCGCTGAGGTTTCGCTCGCTCGTGCGCGCATGGTTGCTGGCCGCAGTGCTCCGAAAAGGTGAGGCAACGGCCTCAGGCCATGCCGAAACGTTGCCAGCAAGTGCGATGGCAACCTTCCGTAATCCCTGGTTTGCTGGTAACCCCGTTAGAGCCAATGAACACTAAAATGATGTGGATTTCATGGTCCATTAGGATCGTGTTGCGTTCGCTTCGTCGTGGCAGGGGGGGGCCGGGGCTGTTTGCAGCAGGTAGGCTTAAGATAACCTCTGGACTGATCGTCCCATGGCCCAAGCCTTTGCGGAAATCTATCGGTTCCATGTTCCGGAGCGTTTTTCGGCGAAATCCCCGATAGACGCGCGTTCGACTCGGATTCATCCCGCGGTGCTCGTGATTGACTGTAGCGTCGCTGAGCCTTGTTGGCTTGTCACCCGTGTCCGTCTCGAGGGGTTCAAAGCGACGGGTTGAGCGAACGGATGGAGGTCGGTAACGTTTTTCCGGTACTCCGGCTGATTCGAAAGTGCGTTTGAGAAACCGGATTCTAGTGGGTTATGATTTTGGATTTGTGTGAGATTGGTCGTGTTATTGTATTCGTGGGTTAGACTCTTACCGTGGACCTTCGTAGTCCGGCGCTCGTCTCCGCATTAGCGAGACCATATTCCCAGCTTTACAGGTGGTAACTCCTCGTCCGAATCGTACAAGCGGTGCACCGCTCGGGATGTCTTCCTTTTACTCCTATCTTTATACATCGTCCTATTTCATTATTGTTACTTGTTACATGTTGAGCCTTGCAACCATACTGTCTTTAATTACTCTGCCCGGTTCGTCCTATGCGTAGTATTCTGTGTAGGGAGAGTAGTTGGCATTAGAATATACTATACTTGTGACCTGATGTGGTCCGGTTCTCCTGTTGTCATCGGTGCCCTATTTGGGTCCGTTCGAATTAAATTTAATTCACGATTTGAACTCAAATTTAAATTTTAATGTAAAATGAATGGATAGAAGTGCTTTTTTTAACAAATTGATCATAACTGTTCATTTTTATTTTTAATATTTTTAACCAATTGATCATACTAATTCGTAGAATTGAAGTTATAGATAAGTATAAATATTTTTTTTTTAACAAATTAGTCATAATCGTTCGTTCTTATTCGAGATATTTTTTTACAAATTGATCATAAATTTGTACATCATATTAATTCAAATATATGATTTATGTCACGCCCCGGATTACACGTTTTCCGGGCACGCAGACAAATCCGCCGTATACAAAGGAATTTTTCCTGTATACGAAGCGATAGCTGTACCTGTAAATCATACAATACTACTACAGTAGTATAGAGCTGCTAGAAGAACCAGAAATAAAACAAACCGAGTTCCATATACATACGCCAAATCCAAGATATAAAACTACTCGCACTGGCGAGTTAAATATATGTATGTACATGAACTCCAACAAAACAACTACCTGCTGTAGGGCACCTCTAGCTCGGCTAGTCGGGTAGGGCTCTAACTCGTGACGCCCTTGCATCGATCCTGATCCGCGACAGCAGCAGCCGAAGTCGAAGGCTCTGCAAACCAATGGGGTAATAACAGGGCGTGAGAACTACTATAAAATAAGTAGTCCTCAGTGGGTGCCGCCCTCAACATCATCGGTCCACCCACTAAGTCTACAGAAGGGAGCAAAAGTAGAAATAATGCAGGAATAAATCTACGCTATGAATCACTACACTATCATGCTCTACACTAACCAACTGTAGGAAATGTCAAATCTGACCCAATCTAATTGGGACTGTAAGCATACCCGTCCCTGGGACTGTGAACACACCCGTCCCTGCCCCGTTGCGACTATCCAGCTACCTCCACACCAACATACCCGTCCCTGCCTAGTTGCGACTATCCAGCTACCTCCACACCATCTAGTCCGTGGAGAGCAAGTCCAACTGGCATGAGCGACACCAACGCGAAAGCACAACGCCCGTCTCCGGAGTGGCACTCGTGGGAGCTACCCAACCGAGTATGCAGCGTATCTCTGTCGAGCTCAATCAGGCTCTACCTCAAGCCAAAATCCAAGTAACCGACTCTAACTGGTCTAACCACCAACAGGTCACGTGCCCTCGGCACAAACCGTCCCTAAAAAGGCGATACGGGTCCACCGTCAACCTCGACGGCACCCAACAGTCCGGAACAGCCTGAACGCTACTATAAAAATATACTCGGCATCCCAGCACGAGCGTAACTGAAAGCTAAACTATCTGGACTACTCACTATGAGGATACTGCTCCAGTATAAAATAATACAACGACCCCTAGGGCTAAATCAGGTAGTGTAACTGATGACAAGTCCAACTCGCCGGTTTTCTCCTAATTTAATTTTCAAGTCCAACATGTATAAATTACTTAATTTATTATCACATGCTCCAAATTCAGATTTGCAATTCACATAATAATTCATGAATTTGAGTTAAAATAAACTACACAAAATCTGAAATTTGCACATGTTGACTACTAAGCACTTAGGAGTATAAGCCGATGATTAACCCACCTTAGTCGCTAATCCCCTGCAGCGAGGAAGTCCCGACACAAGGGAATACCCTGCTGGATCAACCGAAAACCTCCAAAGGCCAGAAGTCAAGCTCCCGCCAAACTCTACACGTAGAATCCGATAATAAGCATCAATTCTGCCTCAAAAAAAGCAGCAGAGAAAACTATAATTCCGACCCAGCAAAACTTCACCAAATCCAGCAAATAAGGGCTTCGCGGATTCCTCTCGAAGTCCTGAATCCAACGAACCAAATCTCGCCAAAATCCGACGCTTCTACGTCGAGTACGAGCCGAAACGCCAATGATCGACGCTGGAAATCTGCAGGGACAGCACCTAGCTCGAATTTGAAGAAGCTTGGAAATAAAGAAGCAATTTGACGGTACACCCACCTCGACAGTGACCCTAGTATCAGTGCGACGTCGAGGACAGCGGTAACACACCCTCGCCCGGCCTCCTCGCGATGCTACGGCGACAAACGTAGGCTCGAACGGCTCCGCGGCACGACGTCGACGGCGAAACCTCCACCCGAGCTCCCTCCTTGCTCACGATCGATGCTAGAGAGAGAGAGGTGAAGCAACAACACTCTCATCTCAATCCCTCTCAATCAAATATAAAATAGGAGAAATAAAGGGTGACATCCACGAGGTGAGGAATTACCAAAATGCCCTCTCACCTACCAAAGTGTACCGGTACACGACTTTTTGTACCGGTACAAATGGCAACCCGAGAGCAGCTGTGCAAAATCTGTCAAAGTATACCGGTACACCCCTGATGTTGTACCGGTACAGAAAGTGTACCGGTACGCCTTGATGGTTGTACCGGTACAACAAGCAGAAAATCTGCTGTTTGCAGATTCCAATGCCATGTCCTACTCTCGCGTCCCTGCTGAGTCCGTTTCACGTCTATTTCGCGCCAACGCGACTAAGACTTGTCCCGACACTCTCCAGAGCTGTCGACAAGCCTTCACAGCAGAACATCAGGGATCTCACAATTTATAAATTTATCAACCAATCTATCTTTTAAATTATTTTCATTGTAATATATTGATAGTCCCAAAATTTTAAATTTTAAATTAATTTTAAATTTTGAATTGAAATATAGATTTATTGTAGATATTCTGGCAAAAATTTGGATAAGCATAATATTTTTCTATTTTAAAGATAAAAAATTAAATAAATTTTTAATTAAAATATAGATTCACAGTAGATATCTTTCTGTTGGCAAAAATTTGAATAAATATATTTTTTTCTATTTTAGAGATTAACAGAAATGAAAAGTTTGTTTCATTATGTTATTTATTTTACGTACGGAAAGAGGAATCAATATTTTTTCCGCTAAAAAATGGGTCTGTCGACAGACCCAAATTTGAAATACATACTTATATATATATATATATATATATATATAGATATAATATATTTACTATAATACTATATATATAATACTATATAAAGATTTTGTACTGATACTATTAGTTAACGCAAAATTCCATTGTTGCTACAGTTTTTTAGCCTTTGATCAAGTCTTTTATGTATTTCCAACCAATATGGATAAATATTTAACCAGTGGGGACCACTAACCCCTAAGGGACCACTCAACTCAACGACTTAATTTATTACTGACTACAATTTTATCCAAGGTTCAAAACATGATAGCAAAAAGAGCGTTTTACTGTTAATAGTATGTCCACTAAATAGATAATATATAGTATATATTATGATATAATGTATATTATTATATATATATATATATATATATATATATATATAGAGTCCGGCTACTATACTCTTATGAGTATAGAGCCTCTTGTAATCATAAATTTTTGGCCGTTAGATCTACCCTTTAATCATTTTCACTCGTTAGATTATACTATTCAACCAACCACCCACTCAACCCTAGGGGGCCCACTATCAACCTAAGCGTAACCACTTTCATCCTAACCGTATATTATTTCATATGAACCGCTGAAAACTTATGAGTACAAAGAGCTCTATACTCATATAAGTATAGTAGCCCCAGCCTCTATATATATATAACTTATAAAAGCGAGAGTTTTAAATTTTTCCCTCTTTCCAAAAATGGCTCTATCCTTTTTACTAATATTTTCATGTCCGGTAATTTTCAACCAATCATTTCAAATAATTCACTAAATAATAATTTATTCTCAAATAAAGATATTAATTTTTTGCCATTAGATCTTATCTAACGATTGAAAATAAAAGTATCTGTCACTTTTTGTGACAATAATACACTCCTATTTATATCATATCTTTTATCTATACATTTCTCAAATATTTTTTTCTCACACACAATACCCGTAACCACCAATTCTTTCTTAACGTAATATCCGTAAATTTCTCAAATATCTCATTAATCCACCTATCATACACGTCCACCGCCTACATAATATCTAGTTAATCTTTCTCACACGTAATATCCAGGCGTTTCTTAAATATCTCATCAAAATTTTAATCTTTTCACATCGTTTCTCAAAAATTCTCTCAACCTATCATAATTTTAAATTAAACATATCTTCATATTTGAATTTAGATATTAAAATGGATCAAAATTAAATTTTAAATTTTAAATTAAACATGAATTTTATAGCGAAAATGTTTATCTTTTTAATTAAATTTTTCATGTCCAGAAATTGTGAACCATTTATCTCAAATAATCCATTAAATTTTGAATCCGTCAGAAAAATATAATATCTCCACTACCCTCGCATTTGAATTTAAGTCTTAAAGTGGATGAAAATTAAATTTTAAAAGTTTTAAATTTTTTAAATTTAAATCTTATAGTGGATCGAAATTAAATTTTAACTTTTAAAAATTAAGACGCATAGATTCAAAAAATCATTAAATAGTTCTACTATGCATTATATACAATATGAAATAACAATATATATACTATATCACTATAACCATAAGATAAGAAGATCTACTAGATTAATATTAACAAACCGCTTGACTAGATTATCATCATAAGAAGTCATTGATAGAATAATATTTTATTATGAGGTATTTCAGATAACATACTGCTTATTCATAGCTAACTAATCATCTTTAATAGTAAAGCCTAGACATAATAAAGAGCTATATATTAAGCGAGGTAAACTATTATTCTGAGTATATCGTCAATCCCTGCTTATAATATCTGTAAAGCCAGTCAGACTAACCATATTGCGAATTTCGATAACTATTTCTGCAAAAATATGTTTAACTCGCGAAATTAATATATTGCACAGAATATATAAAAAATCTCAGAGGAAAGTTTAATATACAATATTTTTGTAAACCTTACACTCCGAATGAGCACTTAATCCCAGGGTGATTCGACGGCCGGTATCGTATGTGTATTTCCTCGCTCGTCGGCGGAACATTAAGCACGAAAACTTTGTTTTCGTTACGCTCAACAAACAATAATAAGCTCAAAATCTTACAAATTATGAAACTAATCGATCTTAATCCCATTTTAAAATCATTTTGAGAGAATTCCGCATTGCTTAAAAAAACATGGCAACAGATTTCCAGAGAGGGGGATCTAGCATGAATTAAAGAATATCTTAGTACCCTCTTATATAATATTTTCCTCCCCTATCCAATTTTATCTCATCATAATATTTATCCATATATAAATTATATCTTTTTTTAATATTTTCTCATCTCTATCTATACGTTAAAGCTTATCATTTTTTATTTCCAGTATACTTTGTTCTCAAATATATTATTTTAGTAATACTTTATTCGTTCCTCATTGTCGTCCCCAATCGCCATTGTCACAGTTGGAAAGGTATATTTTGAATCCGCCTAATTCATTTTAACATGTCATAATATAATTTCCTACCTAATTCGTCGTTCATATATTTTGTTTTACTTTTCAAGATTTTTAAATGCTAATAATTTTGTATCTTCATGACATTTTATCTCTCATATTAATTGCAAAAATTATCGTCCTTCCGACACATCGTTGTCGTCCTCACTTGCGGCGACATGTCATCGTCATCACATTCGCCGATTATCATCGTCTTCGCTAGCACATCGTCATCTTCACCTTTGCCAGCACTTCGTCGTCATCTTACGCAATGGAACAATTATTTTTCTAACAATTGGAAAGGTATTTTGGTCCTAATCAATATTCTCAATCTATACCTAATTCTTTATTTTAGTTTCTAAATTATATTTACTAGCTAAGTGCACGTGCAATACACATTGCATAAAATATTAAAAATATAAAATATACTATTTAAAATTTTTGAAAAAACTAAACGCGTAACTTTTAATTTTTAAAAAAAATCTAATTTTTTCAAACTTTTAATAGACATAGATTAAGTCCCACGAAAACATAAAAACCAAACAATATTAAAAAAATTTTACAAATAAAAAAATTCTTCAAAATGATATTAGGAAAAAAAAACTCAAAGCAATATAATAATTAAAATTCATAATAAATGGAATAGCTCAATGTGTCATACATCACATATGATTAAACATATATAAGCAATACAAAATTTATTTATTCAACATATATTACTATACACGAAGAACAAAGATTTAAAAAAAGTGAATAGATTAACAAAATTTTATCTATGATTTAAAGTGCGCACATTGAGAAAATGATGTATACTCGGTTTGTAAAATAAAATTGAAAATCGAAACAACAAAAGAATTATGTAGATTTGAAAAGATCTACATTTGAAAATACGAACAATACAATAATCATACGAATTCGAAAATTTTTTCACTCTATTATCTATATGTAACAACCCAGCCCACTAGCAACAATAACTCGTTGGGCCCAAACCACCGGCCCAAAATACTTAAGCCCAGTTATTATTACTAGTGTCTAACTTTCTTATAAACCGAATGACAACCCCATTCCCATGCGATGTGGGACTATTGGGATGTCACAGACTCCCCCCGTTAAGGCCCTGACGTCCTCGTCAGTCGTCCTCGTTAGTCTAATCACACACACAGCCCAAGATCACCAGGCGATGTGAGGCTCGTCTCGCTAGCCCGTCATCCAGACCCTAGCTCAGCCGAGACTCGCCACACATGTCCAGCTGGTGAACCGACTTTGATACCAAATGTAACGACCCAGCCCACTAGCAACAATAACTCGTTGG
>NW_017891968.1:0-10450 GCF_001540865.1 Ananas comosus | reverse complement strand
ATAGATTGTGAAAGCAAGGTGATCACTTTTCGTGAGCCTAATCAAGAAGAGTTAGTCTACCAAGCGTGCAAAAGTAGGCGCTTCGCGGCGACTATATCGTCTGTAAGGGCGAAGAGAATGATCAAAGGAGGGTGTAAGGCCTATTTGGCAACCATGGTGGATGCTCGAAAGGGGTACCCAGAGTTGGGAGATATTCGAGTAGTATGCGAGTACCCGAGTGTATTTCCGGCGGAGTTACCGGGACTGCCACCGGACCGGGAAGTTGAGTTTGTCATTGACTTAATTCCCGAGGCGGAACCAGTTTCGAAGGCTCCGTATAGAATGGCACCGGTGGAGCTGAAGGAGCTAAAAGGTCAACTACAGGACTTGCTCGATAAGGGCTTCGTGAGGCCGAGTGTGTCACCGTGGGGAGCTCCGGTGCTATTTGTGAAGATAAAGGATGGCACGCTTCGACTCTGCGTAGATTATCGCGAGTTGAACAAAATAACGATAAAGAACAAGTACCCGTTGCCGAGGATTGACGATCTATTCGATCAGTTGCAAGGGTCCAAGGTGTATTCGAAGATTGATCTCCAATCGGGGTATCATCAATTAAAGATCAGGCCGAAGGATGTGCACAAAACGGCGTACCGTACGTGGTATGGCCATTATGAGTTCACGGTAATGCCGTTTGGGCTTACTAATGCCCCGGCAGCATTTATGGACTTGATGAATCGAGTCTTTAGGCCATTATTGGATCGATGCGTCGTGGTATTTATAGACAACGTATTGGTTTACTCAAAGAGTGAGGAGGAGCATGAAGAGCATCTGAGAGCGGTGTTGCAGATACTCAGACAAGAGAAGCTCTATGCAAAGTTAAAGAAATGTGACTTTTGGCTAAAGGAGGTCACATTCTTGGGTCATGTGGTATCAGGCGACGGAGTTTTGGTAGACCCGAAAAAGGTAGAGGCGATCAAGGATTGGCCTCGCCCGACGAATGTAGCGGAGATCCGCAGTTTTCTTGGACTTGCGGGCTACTACCGGCGGTTCGTGGAGGGGTTCGCCAAAATAACCACTCCACTAACGCGCCTCACGCATAAAGGAGTAAAGTACGTGTGGAGCGACGATTGCGATCGAAGCTTCGAGGAGTTAAAGAACAGGTTGACGTCGACCCCGGTGCTTGCTTTACCGACTCCGGGAGAGACTTTTGTAGTGTATAGTGATGCCTCTTATGTTGGTCTCGGGTATGTGTTAATGCAAAATGGGCGAGTTATTGCATATGCATCGCGCCAATTAAAGAGCTACGAGAAGAACTACCCGATTCACGACCTCGAGTTAGCCGCGGTGGTTTTCGCGTTAAAGCTTTGGAGGCATTACTTGTATGGTGAACATTGTGAGGTATACACCGATCACAAGAGTCTAAAGTACTTGTTCACCCAGAAAGAGTTGAACATGCGATAGCGGCGGTGGTTAGAGTTGCTAAAGGACTATGATGTCACCATATTATACCACCCGGGAAAAGCCAATGTCGTGGCCGATGCTCTAAGTAGAAAATCGGCGGAGAACCTAGCGACGGCGATTACGCCTCAACCGCTGTTACAAAAGGAAATGCAACGATTCGGGTTGGAAGTGGTAGCGCCGAGAGTGCCGGCTACACTTGCCACATTGGTTGTGCAACCGACCCTATTGGAAAGAATCAAGGACCTCCAAGCTTCGGATCCTTATCTTCAAAAGGTGCGGAGTGAAGTTGAGAATGGCAATGCCGAAGACTTTGGCATTGGAGCTGATGGCACGCTTCGATTTCGAAATCGATGGTGTGTGCCTAAAGATGACGAGTTGCGAAAGGCGATCATGTAAGAAGCGCATCAATCTCCCTATAGCATACACCTCGGCGGCACTAAAATGTACAAGGACGTGAAGGACCATTACTGGTGGCCGGGTATAAAGAGAGATATTGGGGAGTTTGTGGCGCAATGTTTAACGTGCCAACAAGTGAAAGCCGAGCGCCGATTTTCGGCGGGAAAGCTACAAAGTCTACCAATATCCGTTTGGAAATGGGAAGATGTAGCGATGGACTTTGTTACCGGTTTGCCTCGATCACAAGGCGGACACGATGCGATATGGGTGATAGTGGATCGATTGACAAAGTCGGCACACTTTTTGCCGATACATACTACGTGGTCGGGAGATAAGTTGGCTCAAGTATATCTCGACAAGGTTGTGAGACTTCATGGGGTTCCAGTGTCGATCGTGTCGGATCGCGACCCCAGGTTCACCTCCAATTTTGGAAGAGTTTGCAAGACGCGCTAGGCACACGGCTCGACTTTAGCACAGCGTTTCATCCTCAGAGTGATGGACAGTCAGAGCGGACGATACAAATCCTCGAGGACTTGCTTCGAGCGTGTGTGTTAGATTACAAAGGAGGATGGCATGATTTCTTGCCCATGGCGGAGTTCGCCTACAATAATAGCTACCAAGAAAGTATAGCGATGGCGCCTTTTGAGGCACTATATGGACGTAAATGTCGTTCTCCTATTCATTGGAGTGACGTGGGCGAGAGAGCGGCTCTTGGCCCGGACGTAGTGCGGGAGGCGGAAGAGAAGGTTCGCCTTGCCCGTCAACGATTGGCGACGGCGCAATCTCGACAGAAGAGTTATGCCGACAAGAGAAGAAAGGATTTAGAGTTCGCGGTTGGAGACCGTGTATTTTTAAGAGTATCGTCGATGCGAGGAGTGAAACGATTTGGGGTCTGTGGGAAGCTAAGCCCCCGTTATGTCGGACCGTTTGAGATATTAGAACGTGTGGGTGCTGTGGCATACAAGCTCGCACTACCACCGAGACTCGCGGGAGTTCACAATGTTTTCCATGTGTCCAATCTTCGAAAATATATTCGCAACTCGACACATGTATTAGAGTATGAGCCCGTGGAGCTACGTGAAGACATGTCCTATGAGGAGTACCCCGTGTGCATCCTCGATAGAGAAGTGAGGAAGTTGCGAAGTCGCAAGATTCCGTATGTCAAAGTCCAATGAAGCAACCATGCTGTGCGAGAAGCCACTTGGGAGCTCGAGGAGTCAATGCGGAGAGAGTATCCGCATTTATTCGAATCGACGAGTTGAGGTATGCGAAATTTCGTGGACGAAATTATTTTAAGGGCTGGAGAATGTAATATACCGTAAATTCAGAAAATAAGAAAATGTCGAACTTTAGTCAAATTGACTAAAGTGCGAGGACGGTACACTTCGGAAAGTCCGAAGGTGTTAAAATGATTAAAAGTGAGTTACAGGAGGTTTTCGAGAGCTAAAGTTGTGAAATCTGCATTCTGCAGGTTTTCAGCTCTCGGGGACCGGTCCCTGAAGGGAGAGTGTAGTACACTGGATCTTAGCAAATCACAAGATACGAGTGTTTGATCTGTGTGTGGAGTTTTTCCACAGTTTTTGGAGGGTCGTTGATAGTGTTCCGACCCCTGGGACGCACCCCGAGGATGTTGGTTTGAGACTTGGCACCAAAATTCCAAAATTGAAATTTTTGGTCAGCTCTCGGGTAGCCTGCAGCAGTGCTTGTACCGGAACAAGGTTGGTCTTGTACCGGTACAAGGTTGATGGTTGTACCGGTACAGCCATCGGGCTTGTACCGGTACAGAGCCGCAGACCCAGCAACCCGAGCCTCGGGTTTGCATTTTCGCGCGCCTTGTACCGGTACAAGAGCCCGTGTACCGGTACAAGGAGGCAGTTTTTGAGCAGATTGAAACTGCAGGGGTGTTTTGCTTTTGTAGCCTCTCTATTAGTACCCCACGCCCCTTAGGGCTTCTCCTAAGCTCAGATCACAGAGAGGGCAAGGTAGGGCACCCCTCTTCTCCTTCCCCCTTGGATTTGATCCCATTCTCTTGGATTTTGGAGGATTAAACCCTCTTTTTGCTCTTTTTGCTTGTTGGAAGCTTTTCCTCCATGGGAGCTTGACCTTGGAGCTTGGGGAGAGGGAGATCTCCACACTTTGAGGATTTTGAATCTTGTTTGAAGCTTCTAAAAGGTTAGTAGCTCATCCTTTTCCTCTAAATTAAAGTTTTACCGCTGGATTTGAGATGAAACCCTAGATTGTAATATTAGGGTTTAATTTGGGTATTTTGAATCTAGGGCTTTTGAAGCTAGATTGATTGGTTTAGAGGCTTCCATTAGGTGGGATTGGATGGACTCTAGCTCTCTTTCGGAGCTTTAGAGGAGATTTTGCACTAGAGGTGAGTTTTCCTCCACCTATGCTTGAATAGCTTAAAGATTGAACTTAGCGTCGTTCGTTTCGACTAGATGACACATGTTCTCATACCTTTAGGGTACTAAGAGAGTGGTGGACGCCTTCGTCGTGGCAAACGAAATCTTTCGTTGATGACGGTGGGTTTGGCTTCGGGGAAATGGGGCGAAATGGCCCCTATGCTCTTTCTACTTGTTGTAAAATATTTTTAAATTCATTTCTATGCTAAATGGGATTTATATGAATTTTAGAGCACTTAAAATGCATGCCTTGTGTATTATGAAAATTTCACTATATGGTAGAGCTATATGAGTAGAATGCATGCATATGGGAAAAGTGTTTATTTTGCAAGTGGAAAATACATCTCTTATGAGGATTATGACTTGGAATATGTACTTTGGAACATAGTTGCCATGCTTTGACATAGAGAACAAGAGTGTCATCAAGGGGCACTTGAGACTAGTAAACTATGAAACTACAACATAGAGACATATTGATAGGCCACTCCATATCTGCTATATTCCATGTTAGAGACATGATGACATAGGGATAGGCCATTGAGATACTTGACACATTCCATGTTATTAGACATGAGGACTTGGTACTTGCGACAGATCGTTTGACTACTTGCCATTGTGCTCATTCGCACATGCTTGTGAGGGTCGCTCCCTACAAGCCGGCACTCCGGAGATAGCCATCGCGATTCATATTCGCCGTGCGGGATTGGGCGCCGAAGTGGATTGCCGTGGGACAGGCTCATTCCTAGGGTGGGGATGATGACTACCACGGGGCCATTAGGCTCGGCACCGGCCAGACAGCCTACGGGTGGGTCTCAGGGCCATAGACAGCCTTCGGGTGGGTCTCTTCAGATTTGACTTTGAGTGTTCATTATGACATGTGGACAGATGATGACTTAGTGTATTACTTGGACATTGACTAGAATGGTAAACATCGGCACTTTACTATTTCGCATTGTGAACATTATGATAGTTGGAGACTTTTACTTCATGCATAGTTGCTTCGTACTTATGTTAATTATGCTAAGTAGAGATATCATATTGTAGTAAGTTACATTTTTACTTACTTTTCGCTTTTCTACTTTTATAGTCACTGACCTCTTTTATAGCTTTGGGCCTTGTGGTGCATTCACTGAAGTCAGTAATTGCCCACTGGGAACTATTTTTTAATAATTCTCACGTCCCTGTTTTATGGTTTACTTTTCAGAGCCTTCGGCATCGGCGGAGGCACGGGATGGCGGCAAGGGGATCGCTTAGCTAGCTAGCGGGGAGCGGTACTTTGCCTAGGTGGTTTACACTTTCTTTTTGTAGTTGAGAGAGTGAGAGTTTTTGTATCCATGTATAGAGACCACCTATGTATCTACCTATAGCACTTGTATTTGGGATTTTCCTTGGATCACTTTATGTTTTATTTAGTGGATTTACAGTTTTATCCTTATCCCTTGTTGTAGCATTTAGACATTCATTATGCTCTGATACTCCTAGATATCTTTTATTATTGCTTCATTTATTGTTGTTTTTAGACGCCTTATACGTTTTAGACGTATGGCGGGTCTGGGCACGCGCCGGGCGGGCTCCCGCAGGGTCCTGGGGCGTGACAGAGAGACCGGTCCCCGAACACGTATGAAGAGAGACAGCCGAAAAATCGGCTAAGTCCTAAGGAATTAGCTCTCGGGAACCGGTCCCTACCTGAGAGACCGGTCCCCGAGAGACCGGTCCCCTCAAAGAGAGACCGGTCGCATTGCGCGCAGCAGCTCTGGCTGCGCTGGGAGAGCTCTCGGAGACCGGTCCCTAGTCGGGGAGACTGGTCCCCGAGCCCGAAATTTGCCCAGTCCAGGCAGTTGAATAAGATGAAAGTTGAGGGGTTTATTAGCATTTTTGCAGCCCAATTGTTATGTATGAGGGAGATGAGGGCTTTTCTCTCATTCCACTCCCTCTCACACTCTCTCCTCTCTTTCTCTCTCTAGAAGACAAAGAAGGAGAAGAAGAAGACAATGGAAAAGAAGGAAAAGAAGGTAGAGGAGAAGTCATTGGAGTGAAGCCACTTCATCTTCTTCCTCTCTAGTACAAGTTAGGGAAAGCTTTGAGGTAAGCTTCAACCCTAATCATGCTAAAACCCTAATGTGAGAGCCAAATGACCTAGAAATGATTTTTAAGGAGCTTTTAGAGCATGTGAAGCTTTTCTTTTGCTTCCTTTGAGATCAAGACCATGGGTTTGGTGTTGGAGGTAAAGCTTGAAGGAGAGCTTTGCCCGCTTCTCATGATGAACCCAAACATAGGGGTTTCGGAAATGAAGTTTAGGAATGGTTTTAGATGAACTCTTTAGAGTAAATTGAAGCATACCTTTTGCTTCTCTTTGAGATCAAACCACTAGGTTTGATGATGCTATGGAGCTAGGGCAACCAAATGGGCTTTTGCTCATAGGGATTTCTTAGTGCAATTTGACCCATTAGAAACCTAATTGGGTATTCCGAACCGTTGGTGGCGCCTCCGATTAATGTTACGAAAAGGCCAATGGTAAAGTTATGGCCAATCCATAAGCCTAATTTGGCTTCGTTATGCCGGCAGGTAAAGAACGAAGGGATCTAAAAATCCCAAAAGAAATCATCGGAGCACCTTTGAAAGCCTACGAGGTGGGTGGTGCTTCTCAACTCGTTGAACTCCCTCCTAATGCCTAATGTGTCATTCAACTTGAGCATATGTTAGCATATTGTGTTGCATGCATTTTAGGTAAAGTGATGATGAAAATTGATGTTGGCATGATTGTGAGTACAAACTTGCCAAATGTGATGGTTGAGAACGCCTTATGAAGTTAGAACCCTATGTGTAATATGCTTGAGAGAAGAAAGTGAGCACCCAAAGGTGAGCAAAAGAACAGAGTGAGTCACTATGACATAGATCGAGTGGCATTTGATAAAGTTAATGTAAAATGACACTCAGAGATAGTTGTGAGGTAAAGAACCAATGTAATGTAAAGAATGATGAAAATGATAATGTGTAAAGTTAAAGTAAAGTGGGGCATAAGAACAAGAAAAGTAACGAACAAGAATGCTAGAGCTAAGCAGAAAGTAAAGAAATGTAAAGAATGTGATTGCATAGTTTGCAGCATAAAGTGATGTAAAGGATACTAGAGCTAGTGTAAAGCAAGATTGAACTTATAAAATCCTTTGGAGTTAAGGATATAATCATACTTGCTATATGTTGTTCCGTGCTCGAGGGCGCGTCGCGCTCCCTCCGGCGATGCCGTCCGGAGTTATGCATCACGGGGTTGGAGTAAACCCGAAAAAGGACGGTCCTAGCGGGTGAGTTCCTGCGATGACGGACTTAATGTGAAGCAAGTTAATGTGGCGAAACCCCGGGTTAGCCTTGAGATTAAAGAATAAAGAATAAAGAACAAGAGTATAGAAAAAGAACAAAGAGTAACTGAAAAATAACAAAGAATTGCATAATCTGGCATTTAATTTAATGTTGAGCATATTTCTTGCTTTAATTGTTCAGGCATATTAGCATCATGTATAGGTTGGTTACTATAGGCAGCTTATTTTTTCTATTATGCCTGAGTTAGCCCTAAGTGGGAAAGTCGGTGATGTTCAGCGCCGACCCACTGGGAACTTTGTTGTAGTTCTCACCCCACTATTTCCGCAGAGCCGGGACCGGCGAGCCGGCGAGCGACCGAGGTAGGTATCGGCGCCTTAGTCAGAGGCCACCAAAGTTGGTTTCATTTTGTAGTAAAAGTACCCCTATGATCATCTTTTTGTACATGATGGTAAATGATGTAAAGAAAAGAATGTAATGTGTATTTTGAGGTAAATATGATGTAAGAAAGAATGATGAAATGAAATGTAAGGAATTCGAAAATGAACAAGATGAATGCAATGTATATGATCAAAAATGAATCATAGTACAAGTGAATGTTTAGGTTTATTTTCTTTTCACTACAATTGCTATTGCTTACCCTCGTGTAAGCCGTTTGTGTATGTTTCCGCTATTGCTTTTTCTCTATTGATGAAAATGTACATGTGATGAGGCCTTGGCGATAGGAAAAACTCTGTTTCGTTCGCGTCTATTTGACGTGCCGCGGTCGGGCCAAATTGGATCGGTTCCGGGGCGTGACACCTGCTCGCCACAAAACACCCTATTTTACTAGTGGTGATTTGGTATCCAAAAACAAGATTACATAAAAACACATTACTTGTCGGATAATTGTTCGGATCGCGGTTCCCGAAGTGTCATTCGATCCGCGAACCCACCGTCGCTCACATCGTCATTTCTGAACTCTCGAAATGACAGCGAGTCGACCAAGCTAACTAAGCCTTGGCGGACTAGCACAATAGCTAGGAAGCGACCATCGAATAATTCCGAACGGCGGTCCAGCGTCCCGTCGGCGATTTCGCCGGGAAACGCTCTGAAATACTTTTGATTCCGCAAGGCTTGGGCGCTTGACAATCAGTCCAAAGGTTACTCCACTACCGTACATCTGCCAAGAGCAGTCACGACGAACCAGAATGCATAAAAGCCTACTCGATTACCGCGAATCACATTATTTATGTGATTTCGGCGGCTTCTTATGGTGCGTCTAACAACCCTAGAAGCCAATCAAGGCCAAACCGAAGAACAGCGCCGCTGACAGGTCTCGCGTCCGAGGCCGTGCTCACCTTTCGGAGGCCAACTTTCGGCA
This sequence comes from Ananas comosus, assembly GCF_001540865.1. Lineage (NCBI taxonomy): Eukaryota > Viridiplantae > Streptophyta > Magnoliopsida > Poales > Bromeliaceae > Ananas > Ananas comosus. The sequence continues at coordinate 1,531 of NW_017891968.1, read as the reverse complement.
CTCCGTGGGACGCGTAACGAGCGACAACGAAGTTTCAAAACGAAACACACCGGAGCATCTGAAACTTAAAACACAATCTAACATTAACTCATCCGGAGCTCGCTGACCCTAAGTGACGGTGAGCATTGTGATCGGAACTGACTGAACATCACATGCTTCACTCTCCAGGGCGTCGAACAGCCCCGGGGTCGTCGAACAGTGATCCAAATAGAAAAGCTTAGTGCGCAGACAGGCTGAAAATAGGCTTACAGAGCTAGTAGGCGCACTGGGTGGCCGCGGTGGCCGGACGGGCGGGATAGGCCGCCAGGTCGCGTTTAAGGTGCGGCATGTCCAAGTGGCCGGGGATGGCGTCAGCAGTACGGGAGGCGCGGCGACGACGGCCAAGATGCCCTCGGCCACCCAAACCCGAAGAGAAACACGGCCTCGCTCCGGCCGGACGGAGCTCCAGTAGCAGCGTCTCCGCGTTGACGGTGTCGGCCGTGCCAGAGCCATGGTGCTTCACATGGCCGGCCGGCGCAGAAGCGGCGTTGGCGTGCTGGTGTGGCTCGCCCTGCACAGACCCTTGCGCCGCCTGTAGGGAGAGGACAATGCAAGCCGAACGGCCATGGGATGGCTGGGGAGTCCGGGCGACGACAGAGCGTCGTCGAAGGCGGTGGGTAGGCCGGCCGATCCTGAACAGTCGACAGACAGCTGGGGAGAGAGATGCTGGCCACACCCGGCGCAGATGCTCGCTCGGTTGGCGCGCAAACATATGGAGCGGCGCGGCGGCCACTCTGGCCGGACGCGGAGGTGCCCGCGTCGCGAGGGAGGTCCGCCTATGTAGCTCCTAAGCGCGGCGGCGGCCTCTTGGAGCAAAAGTCGCCCCCGGCTCGGCCACGCTTCGGGTCTGGGCATTCAGCAGCACGGCCTGGCGCAGCCGACGGCCCGCGCGTGGACCAGCGGGGCCGCCGGGGATTCGCCAGGAGGGAAGCTCGTCGTGCCAGGGAAAATCTCTGCTTCGACGCAAAGGATCTTTCGCTAGGATCCACGGCCTAAGTTTGGAACCGCGCTGGAAGGCAGAGCATTCGAGAGGCCTACTCCGGTGGCCGAGGCTGTCTTGCCGGTGGGACCGAGTGTCGGGTGGCTAGGAAGGAAGGTTCAGAGGGTTGCAGGGAGGTCGCTGAGGGAGAAGGGAACCAAGTTAAGGGTTTTCCATTGATGAAACCCTAGAATCTCCATATAGACATGTCAACTTATGCACATAGTCCCTCTAAGACACACTGATTATTAGAAATTAGTCGCTTGCACATGCGAGTATTTACACGTACCACCCTCACGTCTGATTAGTGTGATATTGGTACATAAAATATTACGACACTTTGCTAAATTTCCGATTGGTCGCAATAGACCGCTTTCCCGAACATACAATGCAATAACTCGGTGATTCGCTCCCGTCGGATTTCCGATCCGATAGCGCCATCCGCGTTCAGCACGACGGGGGGCATCGAACCTATTGATTTCGTTCATCCATTTGCTTGCCGATTTGCGAACC
>NW_017891967.1:0-10475 GCF_001540865.1 Ananas comosus | reverse complement strand
AGCATAGTGAATCTGCAATTTAGTTTGCCTTTCATGTTTCCTCTCGGCCATTGCAATATATAAGGGCTTTCCGTAGAACATGTGACCTGCTCAAAACGAGACATGATAAAATTAGTAATTGCCACCTAGGCAGGAAGCAGAATGGAACGTGGAAAGAAAGTTTCACCAACCATGAAGAGTTTCTACAGCTTTTCTAGCTTCTTCTGGAGTGCTAAAACACACAAACCCAAACCCTTTACTTATCCCTTTATCATCACGCATGATTTTTGCAGAAGTGATGGTTCCACATTGACTAAAAAGTTTGCGAAGGTCATTGTCATCGACAGCATCATCAATGTACTTGACATAAACATTTGAAGCCTGCGAATATGCGCCTTTGAGAATATTGCAAATTTGAAATAGAAGGAAAATCTCATAAGAGCATCCAAGATATGCATAAAATGACTCACCGTTTTCATTACTATCTCATTCCTCTTCTCCTCATATAAGGACCTCAAAATTTCTTGCCGTTCTGCTTTCTTTTGTGCCCTAGCCACGTATAGGGTCTTGGATCCTACACAAAACAATTTGAACACATAAAGTGAAAATGAACGAGTATATGGCCGTTATGCAACCTTTCTGGCTGCTATTCCTTGTGAAAACAAATAGAAAGCTTACCAAGTTGAACTCCATTCATTTTCTCCACAGCTTTTTTGGCGCTATCAGCACTTTCAAAACTGACAAACCCAAATCCTTTTGAGGTTCCGTTATCATCCTTTGCAATCTTCACACTTAGTATTTTACCGAACTCAGAGAACTTCAACTTAATAAGTTCTTCCGTTATGTCCTGATCTAGGTTCTTCATGTATAAATTAGTATATCTAATCTCATGATCGGCCGGTAAGCGGTCACTCCTTTTGACAAAGTTAGCAACATATCTGCATGCATAACAATAGTAAAATAATAAGAATAGTAACAAAAGTTTCAACCAAAAAAGAAACAGTATAAGTCCAAACTAAAAGGAAGAGAAGCTATGCGAAGAAAAACAATCTTCAAACGGTAAGTTATATTTCGTCCACGAGACAAGAACTATATTCAAGAAAGCAACTAATTTTCAACTCACATTTGCTTGCCATCAACAGAGGAGTTATTAAGTTTCTCCATAGCAGAATTCGCTGACTCTTGGGAGTCAAATTGAACAAATCCATATCCTCTGCTCTTTCCGACCTCATCTCTAGCGACTTTACAAGACAAAATGGTCCCAAAATCTACAAACATCTCGTGAAGCCTAGCGTTGTCAATCGAGCTGCTAAGGTTCTGTACACAACATAAAAATAACTATCAATACATTTCCAAAATGACATTACACAACAAAGAAGAAAAACGAACAAAGTGAATTTAAGAAAAACCATAATTGAAATTGACCTTCAACAAATAAAATTCCCTATCCCCGCTTTCGCTAGCACATGGATCTCTTACGAACCACATTATTCGCGACGGCGCCTCATACAAGAAGAGTTTTTAACATTCTCGATACATCCTTGCTGGGTGAGTCACAAAAACAATCAAATGAAACGAGAAAAAGATATCATTAAGCGCAAAAGCAATCAACCTTCATTAAAAAAAATGTGGAAAGAAATAAAATAATATCAGGGAAAGAGGTCAATCAACAAAAGAATTAAGAGAGAATCTGTGAAAGCATGAGTTAATTTCCATCGCCAACCAATATCATCTCATGCAATTGCATTAATAATAAAAAATAATAATAATAAAGATCAAAGAGTCAATTAATCTAATCAACAGAGATAACACCAACACTGCCTTAACAGAATTTCTTTATAAAAATTTTTACACTGTTAAAAAGACACACATATAATTTAGAAAACGCGAAAAACATAGACAAAAGCTAACCAAAAAAATTGATCAAAATAAAGAATCCGGACCCGCATTCAACAAAGATTCACGTCTACGTGTCCAATTTTCCGTTACAAAAACGAATCAACAGATCAAATACAAGAACAAAACCAAAAACCAGAACATCATACCGACAATAACCAATCGAAATCCAATATCCTTGATTACACAAGGAAGGATATGATCGAAGAATCCGGAGCCATTTTTTTTTTTTATTTTTTAGCGATCCCAATATACCATCCCTGGAGCCGCAATCGTATTGAATAGCCTTATCCGAGGAGCGCCCTGCTGCGTGCGTCCTTGGCAAACCCTAACGGCGGCGACGCCCCGAACGGCGCGCCAGAGTCGTAGAGTCCCTGTCCCGCCAGTGCGCGATGGAGGTCCCCGACTGTAGAGCGTCCGGCACTGAGGTCTACGTGCGCCGGCGCTACAGGATCGGCCGCCTATTGCTGATGCACGATCCCCCTCTCTTGCTCTAGGCTAGGTTTGAGAGGATGAGACGAGGGTTCGTATGGAGGGGGAGTGAGGAGAGGTTAAGAGAGACGAGTAGAGGAGAGAGAGAGAGAGAGAGAGAGGGTTTGTATGGGCGCGGGAGATTTGGGAAGAAAAGGGACGGTTTCTATCTATGAAGCAGAGCTTATTTATTATTTATGTTTATTTTATTTTGATTTTTTTTATTAATACAAGATAAAAAGAATAGAAAATCAATCGAGAGAGAAAGAGAGAGAGAGAGAGAGCGCCGTCGCTCGCCCTTTCTTCTACTCACGGCAGGGGCGCACCCAACCAACAAAAGGAGAAGGAAAGGGAACCCCTATTTTATTTTTTTATTTTTATTTTATATATATTATATATATATATATAGCGATAGGGCTACTGTGCTATTAGAGCACAGCACTTTTACTCCTAAAGTTCTTAACGCCCATGCAAATTCCTAAGTCTTAACCGCCCATCAAATTTGATGGATTAGTTAGATGAATGAGAGAAGAGAAATTGGCATGAGAAATTCAAAGATAGAGAGAAATTGAAAAATCAATTTCTCTTCAATTACTCTTCTTTCTTCACCCTACCACCCATCAAATTTGATGAGGGTTAAGAAGCTAGGAGCACCAAGGGCTGCTGTGCTCCTAATAGAGCACGAGTAACCTACTCCAATCTCTCTCATCTCCTCTCTCCTCTTCTCATAAGATATATATATATATATATATACCAGTAAACCCTAGAATAAAGATGGAAAAAAAATATGAATATATCCAAAATTTTACCTAAATTTGGATTTGAATGATCGTAGATAGATATGACTTTGATTATGGTTATAAAAAAATATATATAACGATGCGGTTCACTAGCGATGATAATAATAAATAAAATAAATAAACTAGTAAAGTTATGGCTAATACAATAAAAGATAGAAAATTAACAAAATTAAAATTTTAAGATTTTTGACTTGTAACGAGACATTAATAAATCCAAATAGAAAATAAAAAATAGATATGTACAAATTACGGCTGTCTAATACTATAGAAGATAGAAGATTGAGAAAATTAAAATTTTAAAACTTTTTGCCTTGTAATGAGATATTAATAAATCCAAATATAAAATATGAAATAGATATTTACAAATTGCGGCGGGCTAATACTATAGAAGATAGTAAATTGACAAAATTAAAATTTTAAAACTAAATTTACAACAGCAAAGAAAGCCATGACAATGACAAACTCTACGAAGATATTGGGTCTAAACAATTACTGTCTCAAAATTTTTAAGCCTAATTATTATTACTAGCGCATGAAGCCTCATATATTCTATTCAAAATTATTTTTTCATCCGATATGGGACTATTGGGGCGTTACAAAAATAAAACCTGACTATTGTGAATTCGGATATGATATTTATCTATACCTGACCCGAATCTAAACCCAAATTGGATAAGGCTTTATATTATGTCGTAACTTGAAATTTTAGATTGAAGTATAAATATATTTTAAAATTTGGTAAAGAGAAATGATTGCTCTCGGGTTTGAATTGTCAGATTAAGTTCTGTTCGATTTTGAGTTTCGTCTTTTTTTTTTGTTCTATTTTTGCTATGGATTTTTCAAAATCCGACATGATCAGGTTCGGATTCGTCGACATCCCCAGATAAAATTTAGGTAAAAATTGTACTAAGAACCTCAACTATGGACCCTTATTTCGTACAATCCGTGCTCATAAATTTCTATGCACGGATTGATCTCGTCGTTCATAAAAACTTATGCAGGAATTGCGAGTTAGGCGATTCTAATTAATTAAGTTAAATATTTTGTTTAATTTTATAACTTTAGTAGCTATTTTAATGTTCTAACTTTTATTTTCTAAAAAGTAATTAAAAATATTAATTTTGATGAAGTTATTAATTAAAAGGCCAATATTTGATAATAGTATCGTAAGTAGATTTGCTTATTTTACTAAATTGAAAGGGTAAGAAGATTTCCTTATTTAACCAAATTAAAAATTTACAAATACGCTTCTCAACTGCAAGCAACTAAAATAATATATATTTATAGTTACAATATTCTTTGCTACATTTAATTAAATAAAATGGAAGTAATTATAACTCGTGCATTCTCCACCTCATTAGATCTACAATTATATCTAACCAAACATCACTTATTCTCTGTTTGGATGCATAGTTAAAACACTCAATGTAATTTATTATGTAGTTTTGGTATAAATGAAATACGAAATTCTGTTACTATAAAAAAGTCCTACAGCTTCATTTCTAAGCTATTTGAATATATATCGTACAATTCTACAAGGTTTATAACAATTGAAAGTTCTAAAATTTTTAAAATTTAAATTTAAAATTTAAACATTTGAATTTTGAATTTTTAAATTTGAAATTAGAAATTTGAAACTTGAATTTAAAAATATGAAATCTGAAACCTAAATCCTAGATTTAAAATTTTAAACTTAAATTTAAAATTTAAGTTTCAAAATTAAAATTTAAAAAATTTTGAAATTTAAAACGTACAATTTGAACTTTAAAATTTGAAATTAAAATAAAAAATCCATATTTAAATTTTGAAATTTAAATTTTAAAATTTGAACTTTGAAATTTTAAATTTTAAATTTGAATTTTGAAATTTTAAATTTGAAAATTAATATTTAAAATGAAAATTAAATTTTAATATTTGGAAATTGAAATTTGATATTGAAAAATATGATTTGAAATTATAGAATTAGAAAATTTAAAATTTAAAAAATTTAAAATTTAAAATTTAAAATTAAAATTAATTTTAAAATTTGAAATTTAACATGTAGGTTGAGATTAAAATTATTCCTTTAGTTAAAGTGGATTGTAGTTTTACTTTATTTTTTTTGAAGTATAGTATAACTATCCTCCAAAAAAATACGTTATTATTTTTTTTCTCATAAAGACTTTACAGAATAATTTTTCTATCGGTATAACATAATTTAACTATACTACGTTTTTAGGAGCATCTAAATAGGGCCTTAATAAATTTGATTTATAGCTGATTCGCCGCATTATCAATTCAAACGCCCCCTAAGGGTCTAGTTGCTTCACCGAAGTCACAAAAGCAAGAAGATCGCAAGCTCTACTAACCATATGCGTAATCTTGACTTTGCCCATGCTTACAGATCAATGAAGTAAACTAGCTCTGCACCGACACGGAGAAACAAATTGACTCTAATAGTAAAAATTAATTAACTCCATTACTTGACGCAGTTGATTAAATACTCGATGGTTGGTATTCAAAGTTTCAAATTCAAAATTTAAGTACTTTACATTTTTAGTTGACTCTATTTTTTACAAAATAAATGAAGCGGATAGATTTTTTACTTTACTCTCTCTCTCTCTCTCTCTCTCTTTCACTCTCTCCAAAGAAAACTACATCTAATAAAGCCAACCAAGCTAGGCCTAGCAATTTGAGTCCATGCCAATTCAGCTTGGGCCTGAATAGCCCAAATAGATTACGGGTCGATTTGCAGAACAATTATACGTAAAAATTCAAATCCAAATCCAAATCCAAATTAACTTAAACCCGAAAACATACCTCTTGTCCAATTGACTCATTATTTGGACCAGGCTTGAACTTGGCAAGAACTTGTTTTGAGGTTCAAACCTTAGGATCAATTAGGGTCCAACTTTACTTCATTAGGTCCATCAAAGTGCTTGACCATCATGTAGCTAACAATAATGCAGCGCCAATTATTTGTAGATAAATCCAAAATATAGTCAACTTTTTCAAAAGAAAATATTAATATCAATGGTCCCTACATGTCCTTAATTATGAGGTGGTGCTTCTTTGTTTCTCCTTAAAAAAAGAAAAAATAAAAACTTCAAATACTACTCCTGTGGTTTCGCATTTCTCACTTTAATACTCTGTAGTTTAAAATGTATTAATTTAGTATCATGTGGTTTTATTTTTCTCTTTTTATTATCTCATCCATTAATCTTTTTTATTAAATCAGTGACAAAGTTAAAACTAAAAGGTATTAAAGTTAATATTCGATAAATCTAGGTGAGATATCTGAAGGTTTTTTGTATATAATTTAACGAAATATTAACGGAGGAGCCGACAAAAAGAGAAAAATTAAACCACAGGGTACTAAATTGATACACTTTAAATTATAGGATACTAAAGTAAAAAAGTAGGAAACCATGAGGGTGGTATTTGAAGTTTACCCAAAAAAAAACACAATAGTAGAGTTTAGACAACAATTTCGGTTGAATGCTTCTATCAATTGGGATACTTGTCCACACTTCCATAAGTTATGTGATTAATTACTAGAATATTATAAATTTATTTAGGCTTTGTTTGGGATTACGGGAAGGTTGCGTTACGTGCGATGAGAAAGTACGTTGGAAAAATAATGTTTCCGTACATAATATTGCATTCCGTATATCGCGATGAGTTGGTTACAATATATTTTCTGCGGTCCTATCGGAGAACGCAGAAGCATATCTCTATATGCTTTTTCCACAACTTTATTTTATCTAATAGCGTTAGATAGGCCTCAATACCAAACTAAGCCTTACTTATGTAGATTCACTAGGATGCAGATGTATATATATAACATACATTAAATGCGTTATTTCAAGGGGTCATCTTTACCGAATTCAATCAATAAATAACAATCGTGTTGGAAATAATAATCCAAACTTAATCTAAAATTGAATTAGAAATAAAGTTTATTCAAATTATATTTTATAATTATTCAAAATAAAAGTTGGATTTATCATCTGGTATGACTTTATAATATATTGTTAGGCATTGGTTAATTAGAGTAACAAGTTCTAGTAAATGTGGTTGCATAAGTGCACTGTCTCTAGGGTATAATTAAATTTTTTTAATTAATAAAGTATTAGTTTAGTTATCTTTCTAATCCAATATCTCTTCTTCATATTATATTTTGTTTTATTTTAGGTCACGTGTTACATAATCGGTATCAGCACAAATACCGGTTCTAATAATTGGTTTCGGTGAAAATCATGCTTCCAACAAATCATATTTGAAATTTTTATCTGTCAATATTAAAATTATCTTTTGTTTATTACAATGAAAATGGCTTCCTTTTATACTGAAAAAAAAAAAAAGAAGAGAATCCTTAATCTAGGATTATGTGGAATTCAGCTACTATCCTTTTAGAAGGATGGGGGGCTTCATTCTTCTAAGTCGTTTTAGATAACATAAATTTCGAATCGATGAACGTAACCGTTAAAATTAATCTAGAGTATTTAAAGTGTTTAGAAAACTAAATTTTATAAATTTTAAAAATTATTTATGTAGTATCAAAGAATCACAAAATCAACAGTTTTTGACAGTCTATATGAGTTGTTTCCTTATTTGACGATATAAAATAATCCAAACAATTTGAATTTTTGATACAAAATTCTTTATACTATTTAGATAACGTTTGATAATCCCGATCATAAATAAAAAAAGTCTAACATCTATTTTCACAAGGTTATTCATTTTCAACTCTTCAATGAACTTGATAACGAATTTCAAAATTTATAAAATTTTGTTTCTAGACGTTATAAATACTCTAAATCAAGTTTAACGGTTCCGATCATAGATCCGAAATTCATATCATCTAAAACGACTTAACAGGACGAAAGTTTTCGTTTTTCTAAATGGATAGTAGCTGAACTCAATTCTTTTTTTTCTTTTTTTCTTTTTTTGAGAGATAGGTAGCACGCTACCCGCTTCGTTTATTTCATTTAGAAATAAACTTAGCTAGAAATGTGAATCAACTGGGATTCGAACTTGAGTCTCTGATACCAACCACCAAGCCTTTTGCCACTTGTTCTAGGGACGGTCGGTACTCAGTTTAGTGTTGTATTTGTAATACTATTGCTTAATCAGTAACTTTTATAGTAGGAGAAAAATCAATTAATCCAAATGAAAATATTGAATAAATGCAATGTCTCTATCACTAAAGAGATTCATATTGACTCAATTGCTTGTAAATTAATCTATAACCCCCCAAAAATAATGAATTGAAGATTATTGTTGCAATGTCTCTATCAACTTCACTATGAGTCCAAATTCAGAATTTTTTTTGTTTGAAAAGTCACTCTCCATGTGAGCACAAAATCCTATTTAAATTCCAATTTTGTTTTTGAATGCACTAAGCACCTGAGTCTAGACTCCGGTATTACTAATTGTTCGAAAGTTTTTGGCCTAGGTCGGCTTAAATCGACTCCAAAAATATATATAACATATCTAATAAAATTTATTAAATCTAAAAGCATCTTATTAGCTGTATGGAACGCAATATAAATTATTTTTTTCTCTTTTATAAATTATATAATATATTTGAACTCTTAACAATATTTGAAGGAGTATGAACTTAATGCATATTATTATATTTCTCCTAGATAAAAGTGTGTTTAATGAAAAAGAAGCTCGAAATATTCTTTTATATATCATCTTTCACACACTAAATAAATATGAGTTTTTTGGCTAGCTTATACAATTACAAATCTCTTCTTTTTTGAAATTAAAAACAAACAAACCTATTCTCTTATTAACCTCACCCCATTCACTCCATTATTCTCTGCAACACACTTCTCCTCCACTCCATTAACACTCTCCCCCACCACCCCATTACTATTACTATTATTCTCCACAATATCCACAGTAGGAGGAGAGTCTCTGAATTTAGCATATATATCCCTCTTATAAAACTTCCTTGTCCTCCACACCAGTATCAACGAGACCAAGGCCCCCACCACGGTCACGGCGCTTATTATAATGAACGAGAGCTTGAAGCAGTGCACTCCCATGCACGTCGTGTCCTTGCCGACCACTCCGGCGAGCCCGTCGCTCTCCTTCGCGGCCTCGCGGTCGTACAAGTGTCCGGTGATCCTCACGTTGAGTATGTACGACCCGATCGGGCTCGCGACGGAGCCGAAGTTGTAGAGCGTCGAGTAGTATTTGAGGCCGAACACCTCCGAGATGATGGCGAAGAGCAGCGGCCACTGCGCGCCGAAGCAGAAGCCGATGATGATGGAGGCGGCGTAGAGCGACTGCGGCACGCCGAAGGCGATGAGGAGGTGGCCGACGCAGGCGAGCAGGAGCACGAAGGTGAGCACGAGCGGGCGCGGGAACTTGTACTTGGCGAGGAGGAACTCGGACGCGAACCCGGCGGCGACGCGGCCCGCGTAGTTCCAGATGCTCACCAGCGAGACGAAGGTGTTGATGCTCCTCGTCGGGTAGCCGAGCGACTGCCCGATCTGGCCCATGTTGTCGATCGCCGTCAGCGTGCCGCCCACCCCGCATATCGTCGCCACGAACAGCACGATCATGTCCACGCTCACCAGTGCCTGCAGGATCGAGTAGTCGTCGCCCCTCGCCGGAGGGCTGAACATGTTCGTGACGCACGACCGCTTTCGTGGCTCCTCCTCCTCCTCCGCAGACGTCTTCTCGACGATCGCAATGCTGGTCAGCGGGGGACCGTTCGGAGGATTAGAGGAGGATGAACGATCGACGCCGTCTTCTTGCTTGGAGCTCCTGACCTCCTGCTTTACGACGACGGCGAGGGGGAGGAAGAGGAGGACGACGAGGACGGCGGCGCCGACGCTGTACTCGGCGTGCGAGAACGCGACCTGGTTCTCGACGACGATGACGACCATGAGGTAGGTGGCGAGGGCGATGGAGATGTAGAGGAAGCAGTAGAAGGGGGAGGTGGTCTCGGCGGCGTGGCGGCCGCGTGGGTAGGGGATGATGCGGATGGTGTGGACGAAGAGGATGGAGACGACGGCCGGGAGCCAGGCGATGAGGAGGACGAGGGACTTGGAGTCCTCGCCGCCGTAGATGGCGTAGTAGAGCTGCGTGAAGATGGCGCCGCTGAGCCCGACGAAGCCCTTCAGGAGGCCGAGCACCACACCGCGGCTCTCCGGGAAGTTCTTCACGCACGTCACCAGCGCCCCCGTGTTAGCGAACGACTGCATGCATACATACATACATACCAGCTCAATAATTTTTCTACCTCATCTCATATTTCAATTTCTAATTTAAAAAATCAATTCCATATATATATATATATATATATATATATATATAAACTTTTGCAAA
>NW_017891966.1:3386-10480 GCF_001540865.1 Ananas comosus | reverse complement strand
GCCGAGGAACGGGGGGGTCGAAAACACTGGAAAATGTTAAATTGGTCATGGACTTGTTAAGGAAAACGCGAGCCATGCCTCCAAAAATTTGAGCTTAATCGGACTGTCGGAAAGGCTTACGAATAAGGTATTTGATGCCGTGTCGGCTACTGGACTTAATTCGAGCATTAGAATTAACGGCTATGCTTTGAGTTTGGATTTCCACTAAGTTGCCTGCCAGAGTTCGATCGCTTGAGACTGCCCCTCCCCCCTCCCCTCCCCTCTTCATGCTGCATACGTAGAGAAGAAGAGAAAAGAGAAGAAAAGAAAAGAGAAGAAGAAGAAGAAAAAGAAGAAGATAAGAAGTGAGTTTTCTACCTCTCCCTGTCATCTCTCTCCCTGCTGCTACTGGTTGTGGCAGCAGCAGCAATAGGAGCTTCAGCAGCAGCAGCAGCTTAGCCAAGCTGCTGCTAGGCTGTCAACAGCAGCAGCAGCTTAGCTTCAGCAGCAGCAGTTAGCTTCAGCAGCAGCTGCAGCTTGCGCAGAGCAGCAGCAGCAGTTCAACTTCAGCAGCAGCAGCTAGCAGCTTCAGCAGCAGCAGTAGCTTCAGCAGCAGAGCTGCTGAGCAGCAGCAGCAGCAGCTTGCGCAGGCAGTAGCTTCAGCAGCAGCAGTTGCAATGACTGCAGCAGCACCTTAACAGCTTCAGCAACAGCAGCAGCCTCAGCAACAGTGGCTTCAGCAGTCAGCAGCAGCTTCAGTAGCTCAGCTTCAGCAGCTCAGCAGCTTCAGCTGCTGAGCAGCAGCAGCAGCAGCAGTAACAGCTACCCTGTAAGAAAAGAAAGCAAGAAAGCAAGAAAGAAAGAAAGAAAGTAAGGAAGAAAGAAAGAAAGAAAAGAAAGAATAAGGAGAAACATGAAAGAAAGAAAAGAAAAAATAAGAGGAAAAATGAAAGAAAAGAAGGAATTGAATTGTGAAATTGCATCGAAAAGGGTTTTTATAGAAACTGACCTCAATAATGCACTTTTGCAGGATAGAAGTCCTAACGTGAAATTAACCGCGTACAAACCTAATTGAGGGTAAAACAAACGCGTTGGCGAAGTCGGTTCGGCAATCCGTCGAGCCTACGCGAAGATATCGCCAAAAGAACATTTTCGGCGACAAGCGTCGGGAGCGCGGGTCGCGATTCGTGGAAAAGGGCGAGAAGTGGATTTCTCTCATTCCAGTACCGAGTAAAGGTGGGTTGTGCTTTACCGAAGTAATTAGGTCACTTCCATACCAAAGTAAAATATGATTTCATTTGACGCATATATGACTATGATTGTCGACATATGGACATAATGCTAATATATATGTATATGAATAGGCATACATGATTAATGATATATGAATGCATTATGATCAATGCTATATGATGTATAATGATAATCCGATGATGAACATGCTAGAGGCATATGAATATGTTGTAGATCATGCTAGATACATATAATTGTCGATATGTGAACGTGAAAGTTAAATGCATAATTATGCTAAATTCATATGTTCAAATACATGATATATCAATGTTGAACCTGTAAATGCCAAGGGCACGTAAGCTGAATACGGATTGTGAACATAGAAGCTAAAGTCTACATAAGTGTTGCCACGTAAAAGTGAAAGTTTAATGCCTATGTCTAAACATATATATAAGTGAATGTATTATAGTTCAAGCTATATGAATGTCGATAATTCTAATTGACTGGAAACCTCGATGGTAACAAGATGAGTGAGAATATGAAAACTATGAACCTCATGTTAAACCCCTAAGAATTGGGTATAAATCGACATCTCCAATTGAGTAGAAATTTGGACGGTAACGAAGTAAATGAAAATGTGCGAATTATAACCCTAGTTGTGGATAGCTGGGATGATGAATAGATCGAGTGGCATGAACCTAGTGTTATTGAACATAGGTCGGACATTAACCTAGTGTCATTGAACATAGGTCAAGCAAGTAAACCTAGAGTTGAGATCTAGGAGAAAGAATATTAAACCTAGTGTAAATGAACCTAGGTTATGATGTAAAGAAACACTCAGTAAAAGTAAACTAAGTTATGAATTATAGTGGTAATAGGACCACTAGAAAGTGAATAGTATAGACCTAGAAAGGTCGTCAACATAGGGTAAAAGAGTAAAAACCCTTAAGTTGTGAAAATGGATTCCGGAATCCCTAGGAATGGTGTTGATGGCAAGAATAGAATCATAACTACGGGATCGACGGTTCTCCTCTCTCGGTAGTGATTCAACGGGATCGACGGTTCTCCTCTCCCGGTATGCCATGAAACAAGTGAATCAGAACTACGGGATCGACGGTTCTCCTCTCCCGGTAGTGATTCAACGGGATCGACGGTTCTCCTCTCCCGGTATGAGCTAACGGGTTTGACGGTTCTCCTCGCCCGTTAAGCTAGAGCGACTTAGGGTCACGGGGATCGACGGTTCTCCTCTCCCTGTGATGGACCTAGTGTCGCGTAGACTTAAGGCTGAGGTGCTTGTGAGACGTCCTTCACCTTGAGCCTGACTTCACGCGGTATTCCCCAAAGGATTGACTCAAGACCGAGTCAAGTGGCATAGATGGCTAAGGTAAAATAACCTTAGGAAAGAATCGCCAGTGAGCATAAATTGACAAAGAGTAAAGAATAAAGAAAATAGCTAATGAATGAAACTAGCTAAGAAAGAAAAGAACGGCTACAAGTAAAGAACGGTTAATGATATAAAGTAGAATCAAGTAATCTACTTACATGATTTACAGGTATTGCATATTGCATAGTAGCGAGGCAAGGTATGGTTTTATTTGTTACATAGTCAAATATCTATCTATCTATTTGTTGAACTAACCTACTGTTGCCTCCTTTGGACCTGATGGGTCGAACTCTTCTCTTGGGTGGCCGTACCCACTGGGAACTATATTTATATAGTTCTCACCCCCGTGTTGTTTTGGGGGTACAGGTTGCACGCGAGCGGCGCGGCGGCGCGAGGACAGGGCGCAGTTCCGTAGATAGCGCCCCACCACCGAGACCGAGATAGCAATACCCTGAAGAAGTCAAGTTCAGAGTTCAAATTGAAAGAAACAAACTTGTAGTAAAATTGTATAAGTTTTGTAAGAACTTAAGGGTATTTAAAGGTATTTGTAATATTGTAAATGTAAAGGTTCTGAGATGAATGCTTGTAATAGCATAGCTCGCATTTTATATTTTTGATACTTATGCAATCTGTGATTGAATACAGTTCCTGTTTGGAACCTCTTGTATTGCATTGTATAGATTGTGACGCCTAGAACGTACAGGGGAGGCTCTGTCCGTTCGGCGGTCTGTCGGCGTTCCCGAATCCGACCAAATAGGCGGAGCTCGGGGCGTGACAATATGTAAGTGGGCTGGTTATCCCGATCTCTTTATTACTTTCACATGCAATCCAAAGTGGCCAGAAATGACAAAATTTACTACTGATAGAGGGCTAAAACCTGAAGATCGTCCATATATAATGTGCAGAATCTTCAAAATAAAACTCGATCAATTGATTAGAGATTTGAAGAAAAAATAATTTTTGGCAAGGTAAAAGCTGGTAAGTCTTCAACCAAATTTTTGTTTTCAATATTTTGTTTTCATCCCATTGTTTATTCCTTTCGATATTTTCATCCCATTGTTTAGTCACTTTTGTTTTTCATATTGTAGTCAAGTATATTATATAAATAATATTTATATGATACTAAGGGTTTTTTTTTAACTGCAATTGTCTACACTATAGAGTTTCAAAAGCGTCGTCTACCGCATGCTCATATTTTATTGTTTTTGAATGCCGAAGATAAATACCCAACTGGTGATGATATTGATAAAATTATCTCTGCTGAAATTCCTAATAAGCACAAGCATCCAGTTTTGCACGAAGCTGTTTAGAACTTTATGATATATGGTCCTTATGGGATATCTCATAAAAACTCTCCCTGTATGAAGGATGGGAAGTGTTCCAAATATTTTCCTAAAAAGTTTAATAGTGGAACAGTTATTGATGACGATGGCTACCCTATCTACAAGCGTAGAGATGATGGTTCGACCGTTGAAAAGAATGGTATCCTTTTGGATAATAGATTTGTAGTACCATATAATCCATTGCTTCTAATAAAGTATCAAGCTTACATCAATATGGAATGGTGCAATCAATCAAGGTCCATAAAATTTCTATTCAATTATGTCAATAAAGGACATAATCGTGTTACTGCAGCATTCTATCAGAGTACAAGTGAATCTGAACACTTGCAAGATGAAATGAAGATGTACTATGACTATAAGTATGTATCTCCATGTGAGGCTGTATGGAGGATTTTTGGCTTTGATATCAATTATAGAGAACCACCAGTTGAGAGGTTATCTTTCCATCTTCAAAATGAGCAAACTGTTGTCTTTGATGATGATGAGCCTATTGATTCTATTGTAGGCAGAACTGAAAATAATCAAACTATGTTTTTGGCTTGGATGGAAGCTAATAAGAATTTTGAAGAGGCTAGAAATTTGACTTATGGAGAATTTCCCACCAAATTTGTATGGAAAAAAGATCTTCGCAATTGGCGTCCAAGGAAACGCAGCTTCTCAATTGGAAGACTATATTATATTCCACCAGGAAGTAGTGAATTACATTACATGCGAATTTTATTGAACTTTTGCAAATGTCCTAAAAGTTATGAAGATATCAGAACTGTGAATGGTGTTCTATCCCCTTCGTACAAAGATGCTTGCTATGCGTTGGGGTTGTTGGATGATGATAAAGAGTATATAGATGACATTAAAGAAGCAAGTTCATGGGGTTCGGCTCATTACTTAAGAAGACTTTTTGTAACTATGTTATTCTCAAATTGTCTATCCAGACCAGAATTTATTTGGGACACTATTTGGCATCATTTATCTGATGATATCTTGCACAAACAGAGGACTCTACTTCAGCACGATAGTAACATTCTTACACTTAATACTAATATTTGAATGAATTGAGTTTGCAATTCTTTGAGTTACTTATATTTCATATATAAACTATTATATGTTAGTTAGAATTTATAACTAATTATAGCTTTTTATTTTTATTTTTGTAGCTTTGCAGTTAAAAGATGATGAGTTGAAAATTTTGACTCTTGCTGAGATTGATAAGTTGTTGCGTAGCAACGGAAAAGGTCTAGCAGAATTTCCTCCGATGCCTTTACTTAATGAACATCTTTTATTTGGAGTCAGAAACAAGCTTCTTCAAGATGAACTTTGTTATGATAGGAATTCCATGACAAAATAGCACAAAACCTTGATGTCATCTCTTACTGATGAACAGAAAGGTGTATATGAGACAATAATTAGTATTGTGTCAAAGAATGAGGGAGGTGTTTTCTTTCTGTACGGGTATGGTGGAATAGGAAAAACTTTCATATGGCGAACTTTATCTGCAGCCATAATGTCTAAGGGCCAGATTGTTCTTAATGTTGCTTCTAGCGGAATAGTATCACTTCTACTTCCGGGGGAAAGAACAGCTCACTCTAGATTTGGGATCCCACTAGCAATAACTGAGGAGTCGACCTGTAATATAAAACAGGGTAGTGATCTGGCAAAGTTGTTAATTCATACGAAGCTTATCATATGGGATGAAGCTCCAATGGTAACAGGTTTTGTTTTGAAGCTTGAGTATTCTATAGTGTCACCTAAATAGCTTGGCGTAATCATGGTCATAGCTGTTTCCTGTGTGAAATTGTTATCCGCNAAGAGTAATAGAAACGGTTTAGATGGACCTAGGAGACCTAGGATAGTAAACCGTAAGGACTTACGCTCGTGAGAGACGAGGACTTGTGACGTGTGGCGAAAGGTGAATCGATTGGGTCAAGTTTAGTAAACCTCTAAGACGGATATTTGAGGTAGATTCAAGGTTCAGTTTATTCTCAGCCAAGTGAGTTCATGTAGTGCAACGTCAGCAGGACGCTACTCTGCGCCAAGAAAAACGGATTAAAAGACTTCAGGAGACAGTAGATCACTTGGTGACTACACCAGTTGGGGCCTGTCGAGGACAGTCGGGAGTTGTGACGGAGGCATTTCCGTCGGGGTCGGGCAATCCGACTTTTGTTAATTCAGAAGTGGAAGCGAAAAGAGAGCGAGCTTTGGCGGCTCTCATGTCCTTCAAGAAGTTTAATCCACCTACTTTTGATGGAGAGGACATAGATCCATGGACTGTGAAGTTATGGATTGACTCTATGGAGACTTTGTTTGAGGACTTGTACACGGTGGAGCGGGACAAGGTACATCTAGCCGTGCATTGTTTGCAACGATCAGCGAAGGTGTGGTGGAACGATATCAAATGGAATCGATCACCTAGTCTTCCTCCTATGGGTTGGACGGAGTTTCGGGAATTAATACTTTCAGTTTATTTTCCCGATAGTGAAAAGAGAAAGCTTCGGGACAGGTTTCAGAAATTGCGGCAGGGAGACCGCTCTGTAAGGGAATACGAGCGGGAATTTTCCCGTATCGTGAGTTGTGTTCCGAATGTGGTAGGGGATGATATGGATCGAGCCGAATGTTTTGTACGCGGACTTCGGCCTGATATTTTCGAAGTGGTGCATAATCTTAAGTTGTAGACTTTTGCTGAAGTCTTGGATCGGGCTCTATGGATAGAGCAAGGCAATGCTTTCGTGCGTGAAGAGCGCGAATCTGAGGAATGTAAGCGAGTGAGGTCGCTACCAAGTAACTCAGATGAACAGTCAAGGTCTGGACACTTCTCGACATCATCCTCTACCCGATCCTGCCCAAGATGTGTGATTTGTGGTGGTTCTCATTGGGCACGACGTTGCGTGCAACGGGAGGGAAAGTGCACTCGATGTGGACAACCGGATCATCCAGGTTTTGAGTGCTAGCAAGGCGATAGCCGAGCCCAGACGCTGGTGACAGCATTTTCCTCCCTAGGACAGCCTGCGGATGTGTCACCTGCGGCACGGTCTGGGGAGCGACTGAGAATAAGGCAACCGAGGGGTTCGCGACGGGCAGCAAGTGGCCGTGAATAGGCGACCCATGTGGTGGAACCTGCTGCGACTGGTCGTAATGTGGCAGGTATGAGTTAATTAAAG
>NW_017891966.1:0-2204 GCF_001540865.1 Ananas comosus | reverse complement strand
GGAAACTTGGAGTTGCGATGTCAACTTTGATCTAGGGGATCAAAGTGAGGATTGAGCTAGTTGGACATCATCCTTGAGTGATTTGTGATGCGTGTGAATGAATTCTGGAGATAAATAAGTGTTTCGGCGCAAATTGGGCGCGAAACGAAATATAAAGAGAATTTTCGGATTTTCGACGCTAACTTTGATTAAAAGAATTAAAGTGAGGCGCGAGGATAAATTGTGGTATCTCCGAATCAATTGTGAAGTTTTGAAAAACCCAAGGGTGTGTTTTCACAGGGTTTTGAAGTGCTTAGTGCGAAGTGGTAGTGCAAAAAGGAAGAAATTGCTGCCATGTAATGGAATTGGAGCCGATTCTATTGCTAATTCGGCTCAAATAATGTCAAAATGAAAAGGAATTGCTTCCAAATTAAATTAGTAGCTTGTGAAGGTCCCTTAGTATCTTTTGGAAGTGTTTGGGTGAAATCGGAGTGAAGACAGAAAAGTTAGAATTTTCTATAAGGGACGGGATTGAGAAATAAGAAGAAAAATGCACAGTGTCAGAAAATTTTAAAAATTGGCAGAGATGTCAGGAACACTGTTATGAGGCTAGCTTTGAAGTTTCATATTATTCTGACACCTGTAGAGAGAGAAATGGCGTCTGAAAGTTATCTGATAAAGATTACAGTTCGGGACAGTTCGCAGTGACCAAACGGGGTCGAAACTGAAATGTTAAAATTTCAGTGGACTTGTTAAGGAAAACCGAGCATGCCTGCCAAATTTGAGCTCAATCGGACTGTCGGAAGGGCTTACGAAAGGTATTTGATCCGTGTCGCTACATGGACTTAAGTCGAGGGGCATTATGGTAATTAACCTATGCTTTAGTGGATTTCCACTAAGTTGCCTGCCAGAGTTCCATCCTTACCCGCCCCCCCCCCCCGCCCCCCCCTCTTCTTTTAATAGCCTGGTGGCATACGTAACGAAGAAGAAAAAGAGATAAGAGAATAAGAAAAGATAGATAACGAAAAAGAAAAGATAAAGTGAGTTTTTCTAACCTCTCCCTGTCTCTCTCTCCTGCTGCTGACTTGTATTGTACAGCAGGCAGCAAAGGAGCTTCAAGCAAGCAGCAACCATCCCCCTCGCTTAGGGCCAAGCGGCTGCTATCCGTCAACAGCAACATAGCAGCTTTCAGCTGCAGTCGCAAGCAGTCTTCAGCTTCCACGCAGCAGCTTAGCTTCAGGCAGCAGTATTAAGCTTAGCAGAGCAGCTGCAGCTGAGCAGCAGAGCACTTAGCAGCAATTTCACTCAGCAGAACAGCATTCAAAACTTCAGCAGCATCAGCTAGCAGCCTTTCCAGCAGCAGGCAGTAGCTTTCAGCAGCAGAGCTGCTGAGCAAGCAGCAGCAGGAGCTGTCGAAAAGGCAGTAGCTCATGCAGCATCTGCTGCAGATACATTGCAGGCAGCACTTAACAGGCTTCAGCAACACAGCAGCCATCAGCACGAGTGGCTTCAGCATCAGCAGGCAGCTTCAGCAGCTCAGCAGCTACAACTGCTGAGCCAGCAGCACAGCACATAACAGCTACCCCTGTAAGAAAAGAAAGAAAAGAAAGCAAGCAAGAAAGAACAAAAGAAAAGAAAAGATAAGGAGAAAATGAAGAAAGAAAAGAAATGAATCAGAAGAATAAAGAAAGAAAAAGAAGGAATTGAATGTGAAATCATTGCATCGAACAGGGATTTTTATAGAAACTGACTCCGATAATCGCACTTTGCAGGATAGAAGTCCAACAGTGAAATTGACCACCAGTACAACCTAATTGAGGGTAAAACAAACGCGTTGGTGAAGTTCGTTCGGCAATCGTCGAGCCTACGCGAAGATATCGGCCAAAAAGATACATTTTCGCCGACAAGCGTCGGAGCGCGCGCTGTCGCGATCGTGGAAAACGGGCGAGAATGGATTTCTCATCATTCCAGTACCTGAGTAAAGGTTGGTTGCTTTACCGAAGTGATTAGAGTCACTTCCATGCCAAAGTAAAATATATTTACATTTGAACGCATATATGACTATGATTGTCGACATATGGACATAAGCGAGAGAGTATATGTATATGTGAAAGCATATCATGATAATGATATATTAATGCATTATGATCAACTAGATGATGTATATTATATAATCGCGATATGAATATAACTCAGAGCGATATGAACATATGTTGTAGATCATG
>NW_017891965.1:8384-10484 GCF_001540865.1 Ananas comosus | reverse complement strand
AGAACAAAGGCTTTAGCCTCAAATGTTACTGGTGTTGGCTATATGGATCATATTCTACCAAGCTTACACTGTTTTGCAAAATAAAATAGTAATCTTCTCAGCAAGCCCTGAAAGAACAAACATCAAAATTCACCATCTCGCACTATATGCTTGTCTACTGTGCTTTTGCACCTCACTCATTTTCTGTTGTCTACTCTACAGTATTCTCATCTATTGTGTCATGATCTAGTTGTAGAGTAGCATTGTTTATGATTAGTTGTCATGATTTGATTACAGTGGTTGGTGACATTCATATTAGTTACACAGTGATATTGTATATCCGTTGTATGATGACTTTTCGTATCTCGTACATGGTGACTTGGTTATATAGACCTTATAAGCTAGCGACACGGTGACATTTTCTTCGGGAACAGTAGACCTGATTGGTCGGTGACTCTTTGTGGATTACTCTTTTGGCTAGCTGTTGTTGTTGGCCATTGAGCATGTTACATCGATTGCTACAGCTCGTGAGCATCTTCATGTACACTAGCGGTATGATCCACCATAAAAGGGTGTTTTTTTTTTCGAAAATGTAGTTGTACATCTGACCCATGAGCCTTACAAGGTGCCTGTTAGAGTTATATGCCAGGTAGGCGAGCAGGATGTGGTTTAGGTCTTTAGACCAATATGGCAAATGACTTTGTTGCTGGCATCATTGATTCATTTAATGCATTGGTGTACTCTGTTGTTCTTTATAATAGTTGATAGTTGTATCTTGATTGGCAGTTGTAGTTCCTTTCTGATCATTATTGCTACTGTTTTGATGCTACAGTAGTGGTTAGTATTGTATTTATTACCAATTTTCAGTCTATTGCTAATGTACCAAATTCACCTATTTACTATTGTTGATTATCTCTTCCATCTGTCGGTGAGTATAGCTTGCCTTCGCCGGCTTGCGGTACCCACTGGGAGGGGAGACGTGTTTATATGTTCTCATCCCCTATTATTTTTCAGGTGACGTGGGTGGTGAGCATTGGGACAGTGCGCGAGGACGATACTGTCACGCCCCGGGGCCGATTTTCAAAGCCATTTTGAAAATTCATTACCATTTTGAAAACTCAGAGTCGCAGAAGACGTGCAATTTTTTTTTTTTTTTTTCAACATAGCCCACGTGACGTACAGACCCGCCACAAATACAAAGTTCATCTGTCCACTCGGACAGAGTCTTCTTTGTATTTGCACGGCGTACCAACTATACAACAGGATCACAACCACAACCTACAATTACCAATCAACAACCAATTAATGATATGCATTTTCATACAGCTAACAATCCTTAGAGATGATGCATGCCTCTAAGCACTCCTTAGGCGCTGGATGATGTAATGCACAGTACAACAATCATCCTATTTAAAAGTGCTCCCCACACAGAAGCTTTTATTTTTGAACTCTAATTCATTCATCATGAAAAATCATTTGAAAATCTTTTTAAAACTATTTCCCACACGGAAACTCTATTTTGAAAATCAACTACCTCGAGGGGTAGAAAACCACGATATGTAAATACAAGAAAATCCGATATCCATAGAATCAACATCCAAATCCACAAACCTCAGTTCACATGCATAAATAATGAAAGCATCCACAGATCTACCAAAACCAGATCACCACATTCAATCAATCATAAAAATCAGCTAACTGAACCATTATTTAAATGACTACTAAAGGCGGGAAAGAAATACAACCAGGGTGGCGATCGCTATACCATACTAGCTAGATCGTCCTCTCGTCGAGCCCAAAATCCAACTCCTCGTCTATATCACCTGGGGGGAAAAGGGGGGGTGAGAAACCGCAACCATGGTTTTCTCAGTGGGTACGACAGAGCCACGAAGGCAAGTTGTAATCACCGGAAACCAAAGGAGATAGATAAACAAATATATATCTGTAAGCTGAAATGAAATAGAACTACAGTAGCTACAACAGATAAATAGGAAGCAATAAATAAACCTGCTACTGTATAGAAAACAATGCAAAGAATGCCTCAATGTACTGAACCAGAAACTGTACCCAATCTGTGCCTGCTGTATCGGTCCGCAGACCTCAAGCGCTACCTGTCACTAA
>NW_017891965.1:0-6291 GCF_001540865.1 Ananas comosus | reverse complement strand
AAATACATATAAAACATGTATTTTTGGATTTTCTCGAAATCCGTGCGTCAAACTCAAAATTCGTCAGCGCCATTAGTTCCAAAACAGCTGAACTGGTCGAAACGAGCTATTGGACCGCTAGGAACGGAGTCCGATACGAGCCTGAAGCCAACTTCACACCGTGGCTTCTCCGGAAAAATCGAGTTACTATTCACTTTAAGTGAAACTTGGAAATCCCGTAGAATTTCCGTTTTAACTCGTTTTCGCCCGAAACTTGACGAGTGCTTTTGTAATTAAATTACACACAAAAACATCGTCAACTGAGAGTTTAGCTACACTGCAAAAATCTCAGTCCTTACAGATACTAGATAGCTAGGTTCCTGTTTGGTCCTCATATTTCCTTATCTTTCTGTATTTGGTTTTACTTTTCATATCTGTTGGTTTACTTTAGTTCTTCATCTGTTAATATACTTATATCAATGGATAGATATTATTGTCCTATGATTATTATTGTTTAATGATTATTAGATGTTGTGTTGTGTAGTTGTATGTGTGCTAGATCTTGTACTATGGTGCTACGTCGTGTATGTACATGGGAGACTCTGTTCATTCGTACAAGAAATTTCTTGTCCATGTGGCGAGTCTTTGTGCATCCGCGGGATGTTCTCAAAGGTATTTATAAAAAAAAATAATCTGCACATTTTTCGCTATTTTTCTAAAAAGATTTTTCCAAAAGAACCCCGGGGCGTGACAGATTAAGATGGTATCAGAGAAAAATTTCAACCACAATCAACCACAATTTAGGATGACCCATAGGATAACTTAAGGCTTATAGGCATGTGAGAGCATAGTTGTTGGGATTAAGTTCCGGTGTCTAGGTCGAGATTTAATAATCTCGAGGTGTATGGTTATTTTAGTACCCCGTGTTTTGTGCTACAGATGTTTGATTAATTTTCTACTTTGCGTATGTATTGCTGAGTGGTCACAAACTCGTGCTTCTACGGGGAGTGGTGACGTTTTACTCGGCAGATATTGAGTAGTAGGGTGAGGTTCACCAGGTGTAGCTACTTGTTGACTGATGGTTAGCTTTAACGGGCTAGGTGACAGTACTTACTAGGTTGATGCAGTCGAGTCAGCTGCTTTTGCCCAAGCCTCACTATCCACATAGAGCACGAGTGTTACTGCGGGCATCTCTATGGAGATGGCATAGAGTGGCTACGGTAGCGACTATTGCGGTGACTACTTGAGTATAGCCCGAGGTTTTGGTAGTGGTCATTTGGGAGACTGCAACATTGGTGTTGCTTTCTCAGATTTTTTGGGTATAGTTGTGATGCCCACCCCTCTTTATTTTTGCTGATGGATTCATCGGTGTGGGTTTTTGACCTTTAGCTAGTTCATACATCAATTTGACGTGTATTGGAACTGGGTAGATGCAGTTTTGGTGCTAGGTCTCTGCTGGTGCGTACATCATATGCGAATATCCTAACACCTAAATTGGTGTGATATGGGATAGTAGGTGGTCTTTGTAGGCTTTCGTCTTGTTGCGAGATACTCTAGGGAGTTGTTAGAGGTCTCGGAGCATTGGGTGTTACTTGGGTGTGGTTCGAAAATCAATAAAAGAAGTCATTTTCTTTGGCTTTAGTTAGTGCAGTTCACGATCTAGCGTCGCATGCAGCTTTGGGATGTTGGGAGCCATAGGACTCTTAGGGAGTTGGCTCAAGGTAGATCTTATTTCGATAGTTAGGTTGCAAATTCGACGATTCGATGGTGTTTTTGTGAACTTTGGTTCAACACAGAGGTATTAGTTGGCTTGGTATATTTGTCACGTCTCTAACTTGTTGTTGGCGATGGATTTATGGATATTTCATTTTTTTTTTATAAGTACGTTGGCTGCTGACAATGGAGTATCAAAAGTTGGGATGAAATTGTTAGTTATATGGCCTATAATCTAATCGATGTCACAACATATGGAGTTAATATCAGTGTACTTTACTTTAAAATTAATAAACTTGCATTCTTCATTCATATTATTGCCAAATGTATTTATATGAATCATCCACAGAATTAATAGTAGAAGAATTATATTTCTAAGATGTTAGAAATTTGAGACATACATTTTTCTGTAATTAATTTTTAAATGCTCCTGATCATAGAATTATCACGAGGGCAGTGATAAATCCGGTTAAGATCAGTGTATGCTGTAGTTCCCTTGTAGGATGACGAGTCTCAAGTCATTAGTATTGTGTCACTAGAGAAAGCATACAGGTGAATGTTGGAGAACGATTTCACTCAGCGTGACCAACTATGAACAATCACATGGATGTCTACATACTTGTCAGTGAATTGTTCCATGTTGTAGTAGTGTGAGTGATCCTTTGACCCGAGGCACCACAGTTGTCTTGCATGTGGGTTATTGTAGTTTGACTCTATAAATACTTTATACTCTAATCATGGGTTAAGTCAACATATGTTGGCTGCAGTGGGTTATACGTGGAGGTAGGTGTGTGTCAAGATAGATCTATCACCCTCTGTAGAGAGGTAATTGTTCTATACTATATGTTTTACAAGATATAAAAGCTCTTGGCCAAGGCAGTGTGATTTTATGGAAAGAAGTTTTCATATTAGTTGTTAATCAGATAAAACATATGATTGAGTAATTGATTTTGACGAGTTATCCATTACCTCGGCCCAATCAGAATAGGTGATAGAAGAATTTTATCACACGATAACTGCACCTAGAGGTTCTGTCCATCATTAATTCTACTTGGATTACCGCGATATACTACTAGGTGTCACTTGTGGATTGTGGGATCCATGAGAGTGATTAAGATAGTTAATTACACTCAGTTAGGAGAACCAAAAATATTTTGGTCCATTGAAAAGAGTTCCAATGGTGACACAAAGATTTTAGTGTCTCATTTCACTAGCTACCAGGTAGAATTGAACCTATGTTGTCATGCCCCGGGACCGGCGGAGGCCCTCCCAGTGGCGTGCCTAGACCCGCCATATGTCTATACATATAAGGCGTCTACAATAAAGCGAAAGTAAAAGCAAGAAATAGAACGAATAGAATAATAACAACTAACGATATCAGAGCGAGTAAAGTTCTATCATCTAAACCAGAGTAAAAGAAATATAACTAAACAAAGTAAGTAAAGCATAAGGTGATACAATACTAACTCCTCAAAAGAAATACCAAGATCCAAAAGAAAGGTGGTCTCTATACATATACGGGTACAACTCTCAACCTCTCACAAAATAAAAACATCGAGAGGTAGACCACCTAGCGACTCATCACTCGCTGAAGAGCTAGCTCGAAGCCACGCCCTTCCCTCGGTCCCTAGCCTCTCCCGGCGTGGAAGGCTCTGAAAGAAAACATAAAACAGAGGGCGTGAGAACTATAATTTATAGTTCCCAGTGGGCAATTACTGACCTCAGCTCAATGCACCACTAGGCCCCAAAAGAAAAGGGTAAGTACAATAATAATAGCAATAATGACTGCGATATAAAGGCATAATTAAAATGCTAAATTACTAAACTCAAGTATAAACGATGTCATGGTGATGTACATCTACGATATCAAAATAGTAAGTCATTAACCTTTATGAATACATTATGCATAAGTTCTGTCATGGCAACCAAGTATGCTTTAATGCAAAAGGAGACTATCAAGTATACTACATGTCTCAACACTATGCTAAAAGCATATAAATGTAATTCAACTACTAAACCTATCTAGTAGTGATTAACCATTCTCAACACCGTGTCGATTTCCATTTCCAATTAAGGACCTACCAAAGGTAGTCCAGCTTGTGCCGCCTAAGTGCCTGTGGTAGCCCAACATCCCTACTCTTGGAATGTGTCTGTCCCACTCGACCCCGTAGGCTTCTCAATACCGCACGAGCGAACATAAGTCGCGTAGGCTAACTCCGGAGTGCCGGCTTGTAGGGAGCGACCCTCACAAGCATGTGCGAATGAGCACAAATGGCAAGCAAGCATAGTCCAAGTCTCAAGTATCCAACCCTCATGTCTCTAACATGGTATAGTCACTAGCATCTCGAAGATCTAGTTCTAAGTCACAAATGAAGTTCCAACATTCTCTAGGTCTAGTGCCCCTTTATGACACTTAGACATTTAATGTTTAAGCATGTTCCACGTTCCTCAATGGCCCTATCCACTAGGTTCACACATGTCCCGAGCTCAATGTCGCTTGATGACATTAGCTCTCTAGTTTACACACCTTCTAAATGGCAATTTTGTCATCTTTCATGTCACAAGTAAACTTAAGTTTAAATGCATAAATCCGAACCCATTTACACTATAGAAGCATAGAACCAAGTCTCATAAAGAATGCTAAATGCAACCATAGATCTCCCAAGCAACTCTCTACTACATAGAGGTCCAAAATTTCATCATATGTGGCATATGCATTTTAAGCATTCTAAAAATCATAATAAATACATTTAGTATGAACATGCATGCTTTTTCAATTAATGATACGTAATTCATCACAAATGAGAATTTCTCATTGTGTGGCTAGGTCAAACCCACCGAACCGTCGCGTAGTGCCTCGTTTCGCCGAGCAAAGTTGTCCCCGAGTCTCAAAATACCCTAAAAGTATTGAGCGACAAGATACACGGGCATTACGATCATCTTATAAGATCAATTATTAATCAACAAGACAAAAGGGTTAAAACTCACCTCAAGAGAAGAAATCTCTTCCAAAGCTCCAAAAGAGAGCTAGCACCCTTCCAATCCAAGCCCAAGGAAGGTTCTAAACCAATCAATCTAGCCTCAAAAGCCCTAGATCAAAAAGACCCAAAATCAACCCTAAACCTCATTCTAGGGTTCCAACACAAAGAAAGCCTCAAATCCAAAGTCTAAATGGAGAGAAAAGGCTACCAACCTCTAAGAAGCTTCAATCCAAGCTCAAAGGGTGAAGATCTCCTCTTGGCAAGCTCCAAGTGCAAGCCTTCAAGCACCAACAAGGTGGGAAGAGGAAAAGAGGCAAAGAAATGCTCCAAGTCCACCAAAACCTTCTCCTTCTTCTTCTTCTCCTCCTTCTTCTTCTCTTTCTCCTCTCTCTAACGAGGGTGTGGGGAGAGTGTGAGGAGGGAAATGAGAAGAAGAGAGAGGGGATGGGTCATATAGACCCTCTATTGTAACAAAATCCAGCTAGGTCCCTCAAAAATCCAAAATTGCATCAGCCCGAACTGGGCAGTTTTCGCCCAGAGGGACCGGTCTCTCCCCAGCAGGGACCGGTCTCTCGCTGCGAACCCGGAGAACCAACGTTCGGGAACCGGTCTCTCCCTGCGCGGGACCGGTGTAGTGTACCGAATTTTAACATAGAAGTAAGAGTAAATAAAAATAGTGTAAAATACTATTTTTATTGGACTTAAAGAAGTTTTCTATGTGCAAATGAGGTGCTTACTTGGGGGTTAAGTTTCCTATGCATAAGTAAAGAGTTTACTTGGGGGTCAAGTTTTCTATGGCTAAGTAATGGGCTAACTTGGAGGCTAAGTTTCCTAACTTGGAGGCTAAGTTTCCTATGTATATATAAACATGATATGAGGACTTGGACCTTTTCTCTCATTTTCCACCCCTTAACCCAAAAAGAGAAGCCTTCTCTTTCCCTCTCTAAACCTCTCTCTCTCCTAGCTCCTAGAGTGTTACTCCAAAAGTGGAGATTTGGTGGAAGAAGCTTACTTGGAGGTGGAGCTTTGCTCTTCCTTACCATTGGCTTGAAGAGAGCTTGGGTTTGGATCGGAAGGAATCGACGGCCGTAAATCGCGCTACTAGGCTACCCGCTTTGTGTCGACGCCACAAGGTGGGGGGGTGCTATCCGAAATAGCCGGGTTTCATTCTATGTCTAAGTTCTACTATTTTTTTGATCATATATCATCATGTGTAGAATAGTGAGAATCCTATGAGTTGTGGTAATTTCATGCTTAGTGTGAGGGATGATGATCCATGATTGCATGATACTTGTAGGAATATCTATTTGCATGATGTTGAGATAGATATGGATATGTATGTTGCATGAGAACCTTTATATGATGCCAATATAGATGTATGTATACATATAGCATGAGTTGCTAGTGGACATATGCATGTGGATATGATGTGAGAATAGACTAGAACTAGTATGTGAACCAAGTGCATTTGAGAATTGGAAACCTATGCCATATGTTGCCTGACTTGAGCATGCCCTAGGTGATTGAGGACTGATGATACTGCGTTTGCTGTTATAGCTTGTGGTTCGCGCCTCCCAGCAGTGAGCTTCCCCAGTTGGTATCACAATGCGAATAAAAC
>NW_017891964.1:0-10515 GCF_001540865.1 Ananas comosus | reverse complement strand
GAAGGAGGTGTTTGTTGGAATTGTCCCTAATTACCAAAAAATCAGACAACAATCTTTTGAACCTGACGGTAAGGATAAAACTCAAAGTTCTACCTTAACTTGATGTGTCTGTCAGATTAACATCATGACATGGTTAAGAAGGCGAAAATATATCCTGTTTGGAAGCATTGTTTAACTATAAAATTGAGAACAAACCTGCTTGGAAACAACATTCAACTATGAAATTGACAACAAGTGATGATCAATTTGATTTGACGATGAAAAAGGCCATGTGGTAATGTAGTTTTGTGTTATATATCAGGCGCACTACATGCTTATCTAATATAAGATAGCAGATGTTTATTACAATGAACGTAGTAACTCTATCTTGATTTGCGCATTATGTCAATCCATCGATTTGATGACGAACAAGCCTTCATTTTTTTTCTTCTACACTTCATTAGGAACTTCGCTAGTATCATATCCTAATGAGGGGACAAATGGTTTTGGGGGCATTTCCAAGTCCTGCAAACTCCCCATCAGCATCTGCACCGTCCTCGACATGGTCGGGCGATTCACCGGATTCCATTGTACGCACCATAATGCGACAATCGCGAGTTTCTTCGCTATCTCTTCTTCACTTGCTGTCATATCTATATCCAGTTCTAATTCTTGCCTGCTAACTAATTGCTCGTAAACTAACTCCGGGAAGTAAGCCTCACCTTGGTTTTCAATCTCTGGATCCGCAATCTTCTTTCCGCCTACCAATTCCAGCATCAACATTCCGAAGCTGTAAACATCAGACTTATAGGACACCGTTCCGAAGTTTCTAGAATATATCTCTGGTGCAATGTATCCCATTGTTCCTCTAGCTGCCGTCATTGTAACAATGCTTTGATCTCTTGAACACAGCTTTGCGAGGCCAAAGTCGGAGATCTTGGGATTGTAGTTATGATCCAACAAAATATTATGCGGTTTGATGTCGAAGTGTAGAATGCGGTGGTCGCATCCCTGGTGCAAATACTCTATCCCGCGAGCAATTCCTATTGCTATCTCCTGCAACTTGTCCATCCTAAATGGTTCTTGATGGCTTGTAGAATTGCGCGAGAAGATGTACTTCTCTAGGGACTCATTCGGCAAGAACTCGTAGATTAGTGCGCGCCTCGATCCGTCAGAGCAGAATCCTAGTAGGCGGACCACGTTGACATGGTGAATCCTTCCGATGGTTGCGACTTCGTTGATGAACTCTTCGCCCTCCCCCTTCGATCTCTCGAGCATCTTAACAGCCACCGGGACTCCGTTTGGCAACACACCTTTGTACACACTTCCAAAACCACCCTGCCCCAGTTGGACTTTGAACCGCCGAGTCATCTTCTTAAGTTGCAAGAAAGTGTATCGAGTCGGTTTTGTGTCGCTATATGTTGCGAGGAACTTTTCGACTTTGATGCGCGTTTCTTTTTCCTTCTCAGATTTTCTGAAAATGTAGAGCGTAATGATTGCTGCCAGCAGTATAACAAATGCAGCTGCAGATGGTCCTGAACAAATAAAACAGCTGAGTGAGTAATTAGTATATGTTTATCAAACAGATGTGACATAAACTATCATTCTGAGCTTCTTAAGAAGAAAAGAAACTTGAATAGATTGAGAGTTGAGAACATGAAGATCAATCTCTAATCGGTTCAAATATGCTCAGATTGAACATTGCATCTAGTTGATACGGAAATTACCTGTAGTGAGCTTGACAATTTTTTCACCTGCAAAATCAAGAACGAAACATTTAGAGTCTAGTAGTTGTAATTCCAAATTTGCTTTGGTTGTGTTCCAGATCGTGTATTATTCGTCACTGATTTGGTCAGATTTTCCGAAAACTAGCTTGCTATGTGGAAAGAATGATTGCAACTTGGGGAAATCAAATTTCCACCAAATTAAACATCCATCTCATCAAGTTTGGATCATCCATTCGCACAAATAGTAGAATAAAAGAGTTTCAGAAGAATGCTTTTTTGGCTAAAAAAACTTTGAAAACTCCGATAGGCACTTAAATCCTCGACTAGATGATCTTGTTGTATTTTGTGCTCATGCTCTAGATGGGCATAACTCAATGGTGCTAATAGCTTTTTCCGAAATGTTCAATCGCTTGCAGAAGTAAGTGCAGATGTCTGTTTTTCTCTAGTGATCAGACGAATTTACATAATTATTCTGTAAGAATTAAGAGTCAGAAAGTCGGAGCATTACTGTGATGCCTGCAGAAAGCTGTGTTCCTACTGATACTAAAATAACAAGTCTTCCCTGCTGCTTCACAGTCTTTGCATACATCAGTAATCTCAGGAACAGACCAGCTGAGGGTGATCTCACGTCGCACGACGAGATCGTTAACAATTTCTTCCAAGGAGAGTCCTTGTGCACCCTGATAGTCCTTAGCAGGAATTCTCAGAACCTTTGAGGTCACCATGCAGTATGAAGGGATTGTGTCCATGTATTCTTGCGCACCAAACACGTAAACAAACCGATCATGTCCACTTCTGAGGCAGGAGGTTGGTAACGTTGTATTTTGTGGGAAGAGGTTTCTTGAGCAGCTTACTAAGATGACATTCACAATCTCATAAGGCTTGTATATGGGAGTCCTCAGGTCAATGGATCTTCGGTTCCAAAGCGGACACGGCGCCGACGTGTCGGGGAGCTTGACAGTGATCGCAGCGAGGCGGTAGTCGATTGCAGTAACATTGTAGGAGCCGAGATTTGGGAGTGTTAGGATTGTGGTGTTGCCGGAAACTAGGGCTGGCAAATGAGCGAGCTGGCTCGCGTTCAACTCGTGTTCGGCTCGATATTCGGCTCGCTCGAGCTCGACTCGAAATTAAATGAGCCGAGCTTGAACAAAATAAAGGCTCGAAATTCATTTCAAGCCGAGCTTGAGTATTACTCGACTCGTTCGAATTAGGCTCGAAAAGCTCGAAAAGCTCGAATATATAATATATATATATATATAATATATATATATATATATATATATATATATATATATATAGTTGGACTGGGCTACTATAAGCAAAATTCTATTGTTGCTACCAGTTTTTTAGCTTTGGATCAACTCTTTTCATTATTTCTAACTATTGGATTAAATACTATAACCCAGTGG
The DNA here is from genome assembly GCF_001540865.1 of Ananas comosus. Taxonomy (NCBI): domain Eukaryota; kingdom Viridiplantae; phylum Streptophyta; class Magnoliopsida; order Poales; family Bromeliaceae; genus Ananas; species Ananas comosus. Next base: position 7,400 of record NW_017891964.1, on the reverse strand, counting down.
ACCACTCAACCTAGAGAGGACCACTCAACTCTAACAGACTAATATCATTCTGACCCTAACATTTTTCATCAAGGGTTAAAAACTTGATAGCAAAAAGAGCATTTTACTATTAATAGTATTCCAGCCTAATTCTATATATATTATATATAATATATATTAAATATATATATATATAATGTATTTTAATTTAATTGGGCCATTATTGTTGGCGCCATCAAAAAATAAACCCAACAAGTACAACCGTGCAATTGAGCCCAACTTTAAATTTACATAACACACTCTCTCTTTTAGACTTTCACTGTTGCACATAACCCTAAAATATGATAACATTCAAATTCCTAAATCCCTAATTTTTTCCCCCCCCTCTCTCTCTCTCTCTCTCTCTCTCTCTCTCGGACCCTCACCCAGTCAGGTAGTCACCCTAGCTCACATTTCTTGCAATTATTTTGTATTTTGAACTATTGGACATATTGCATCAAATTATAGGTAATGTTCTATAAAAATTAAACTATTGATTATATAATGTCGAGAATTTCAATCAGCTCGTTTAGAGCTTGAGCTCGGCTCGACTCGAAATTAGGCTCGCTCGAGCTCGGCTCGAATTAATTTCAAGCCGAGCTTGAGCCTAGATTTAGACTCGAAATTAATTTCAAGCCGAATTTGAGCTGACATAAGCTCGCTCGAGCTCGGCTCGTTTCCACCCCTAGCCGGAACACGAGAGTTCCATTCCGCGGGCACCGCAGAACAGAGGGCTCGATTCTCGCCGAAAGGGGAATCGAATCTCAGGCTCGCCTTCGCCACCGCATGTTGAGGGCGGGCAGCTCTTGTTAAACTCTTCTATCTCCCTTTTTTCTTCTTTGCTGCCTGCTGCTGCATTCTTTTCAGATTGAAGGAAAAGAAAGACGATTACGACGAGAAGCCTAAGCATTGTGTGTTGGAAAGGCTTGAACAGAGGAGGAGAGAGTTGCAATTCAATCTGAATGATAAGATAAAGTCATGTCATGTGGCCTCTAAATCTGCAGAGACTTATTAGACAAGACAATAGTTGGCTCTCTATCATAGAGAATAGTTGAATGAAGACTTGACTGGTAGTTGTGGCGTGTTGCTTGGATTTTTGTCAGTCTTTTCGCTCCAGTGGACTTCAGCAGATGCCCAATTCCACTTATGTCTGCATCAAATTAAAGTTGTCCAAGATAACGTAATGACCCGAAGTATAAGTAGTCTAATAGTTAGCAGGGGAAGGAAGTAAAAATGTCGACTTTACAATAGTAAGAGCGGAAATAATGGCCGCAGCAAGTGAGGAAGAGCGCGCTTGACGGAGCAGACTGGCAAGCTTGGCGGAACAGGCTGGCAAAGGGCGGGACGAAGGAGCTCTGTAGGGGGCGATGGAAGGATCGAGAGAGGGGAAAGGGAAGTCAGACAGAATCTTGGCGTTTGGGGACGAAGGAGAGGACTGGCGGATCGAAGTTCCAGATGGCCGGAGCGGAGGCAAAAGGCGGACCCATTACCCGCCTTTCCCGGAGCGGACAGGAGGAGTGATCCCATACCCACAGCCCGACCGCAATAGCCGCGGGTCGGATAGCCGAATCTTCGGAGCGGAGGCAAAAGGAGGACCCGTTACCCGTCTTTGGCGGAGCGGATAAAAAGAGCGACCCGGTATCCGCCAACCGAACCGCAAGACTCTCGTAGGCCGTCAAGCCCAGACGAGGCCATAAACCGTCCGAATTCAACCCAGAAGGCCGGCAGTTCCATTTTTACGTTTTTTTTGCTGTTAAGCCCTCCTAGGATAGTTTAATTACATTTCAATACAAGTTGTAGATAGTATATATAGTAACAGAATGCAATTGCAAGGGATTAACGAATATAGAATCAGTATTTTCTTTCTTCCCCAATTATACTTCTCCTCTACACTCTTCTTTCTCCCAATTCTCCCCTATCTCTAATTCCCCACTTCTAATCTCTATCCCAATTTCTTATCCCTCTCTATCTCTATCTCTACCTTTTCTTCTATCTCTCTTTCCCTTACCTCTTCTAGCTTCGGTTACCTCGGATCCGCGACAGAGAGCCACCATCATCCTCGTCGCCGTCCACGTCTCGGCAAATTATCGTCATCGGCGGATTGCGACGAGTCCGGAGCATTACAGATAATAGGGCAAAGAAATAGAATTTTCTAATTTTTTCACCTTTCTTTTCAGTTTAAATTTTGTTATACAACTTTGCTCTTCTGAACAGAAGATGTCTGAAAATTTTTGCGCCTTTTGGAGTTCAGATTAGACACTTTTCAAGTCTGGCTGCTTGACTTCATATGGATAGTGATTCTTTCATAATTGTCAGATAATCTATAATACATGGATGTTATTGCAAGCCGTGTCTGACGGGTATTGGATGCGCGGGACACACAGCGGATGCGTGAATGCCGTGTCCGAATAAACTAAGTAATAAGAAAAAGAAAGATGCAGAGAGGACTTGCGTGTGACGTGACAACCGAGCCCTCTCCAGAGCAATGTGAATTCTATGAAGGGACTATTTAGGGTGTAACAGTACACATCATATACCAAAACTATATTTAGTGATTAACATTTTAAAATTATAACTTCTTTTGAATGTGAACTTATAAATTCTGATTTGATATATTTATATTTAGCCTCTGATAACTGCTGCCGCAAGCTTAAATGAATGTAGATGAGACCGCAAAAGGGAAGCTACTTCTCTTTTAAGAAAGGAAAAACGAAGAAAACAATCAAAAGAAATCTCAAAACTACTACAGGAAGCTAAAATATAGATGAGCTGCCTCAAGAATTTACTAAACATTCCGGTAGGCAACGGAATATTTTCCATAATTCAAGAACTTTAGAAAGTAGTCATTTTGAAAATTGAAATAGAGATTCGATATCCTTTTATATCTTTTTTCCCTGAGGAAATGAGGGGAGAGAAATTAATATATTTGTGTAATTTTTCTTATATGTCATATTTATTTGTTTTCAATTTGCTTGACTACTTCCAAAACTAATCCTGAAATGCGAGATGTGTGCTGAATTGAAACAGTTGAACCTTGCATATGTTTGAATCAGAGAATGGCCAGAATCAGTAAAGAACTTTTCAGTTGCGTTAAAGAGATTAAAAAGATCCTTCATCCTTTTCGAGAAAGGGATGAGTCATCACTGTTTTTGCTGAAAGTTTGGACAAAGTTCGAACAATATTTTCTTAGTTTAAAACCTGCAGTCAATTTCATTTTGGTATGAATGACTATGTGCCCTACTCTCTTACAATTGGTGAAATGTTTTACCTTATTAACTCGCAGAACTTCATACTATAACATATTATAATAATATGTGCAAAATTATCGGCATGAGCTTTAAGAAAAATAATGTTTGTTCACAGAAACAAGTATCTGCAGGCCGATAGTAGGTAAGGGTCGTAGATGCCTTAAAATTGTGGATTTTTTGCTTTCCCAAATTTTTATATTTTGCTTCTCGAGTAAACTAAAAAAAAAAAAATTCCGAAACCAAGAAGAATAGGCGTCAAGTTTGTAAAAAGAAGTATAGATCTCTCTTGTTACGACAAACGCACAAACGGAAACGAAATGACGAACACAAAAACAATCAAACCACAAGCAGAAAAATAAAGAGACAGATTTACGTGGAAAACCCTTTGCAGGGAAAAAACCACGGGCGAGGAAGGAGAGAACTTCACTATGGAACGAAAAGGGAATACAATGTTCTTCAGGTTACAACCGACCACGATCACACGCCTCTAGGGCATAAACGATAAACGAAAAGGAAAAACTCATAACGGGCCTGTCGGCCCGAGCCCTCCGCTACCCACCACAGACATTCATTTTTCCTCCATAATTTTTTTTTCCAAATTGGTCGCACCGCGAAGCTGTCGGCGAGTCGTAAATCCGAACCTGAATCGATAGTAGATTTTGAGTCACATCTAACATCTCTCAACTGAGGTAGGAAAGCTATTTGGGACAAACATGAATTTCTGCATATCGCCTCTACGTAGGGACCATAGCCTCAAGTTAGTTTGCTCTAAATACAAACATACAGAAAAGGTATAACATTAAATGATTTGGAAGCATGCATGTTTACTTTATAGGCCCAAGTTGAGGGTTGATCAGTTAATAAATTGAGTTTTTCTTTCACTACTCTATTAGGACTATGCTACTCATCCTCGACAGATAGTATATATCTTGATATATGTAGTCCACAGTTTCTTTCATTGCACCAGCTATCGGAACACACTGAAAACAGAACTTCTTATCTGGGAAAAGAATAGAGTTCTATCATAAAGATCCATTGTGAAAGGATTTATGAGGATTCATCTGCGACAACAGAACGAAGTGTACCAGCGCCAGAACTCATCAGTTGCTTTGGACAATGAACAAGGTGAGTCTTCTTGTGCTAAATTTTTCATGTACTTTTGAGTTCTGTCTTATATTACATACAAGATTACACTGCATTCGCCAAACATAAATTGCTTAAAAAGCTGGTGGCTATATTCATCAAAGTTTCAAGATATGGTCTTACTTGCATTCACTAATGGCTTCATCATGCACGCATTAGTTTCAGTGGTTGAAATGATCCAGCTTGCTTGTTGCATTACTGCTCTGCTCGTATGGAGTAGGACCTATAGGCAGTTTGTTTACAGGAGAAGGCAGAGAAGGTTCTTCTCTGAAAATAACTCCTCTTCTTTCAAAAACACTAGGATTCTTCCCTGAGGCTAAACATAGAATTATAGGGTAAAGAAATTCATAGTTAGAAGAGCTTGCCTGAGTAATTAGAGCATTATCTAACCTAATTATAAAAGCTGTTTAAGAAGAATCATTCTGTTGTTCAATCCCATCAAATACAACTTTATAAGTTTCCTAGATCCTTTTTTTTTCATTTTTCATATATATATTTATATACTTTTTGGGAAACAAGTTTCTTGGATCTTCATGTGCAACTCACCTGTATCTTTAAATTAGGAGGCATATCTCTAGAATTAAAACAAATGGCATTTGGGTAACAACTTGGAGCAACCTGATAGCGGGAACCGAAGTAAACTATTCGCAGTTTATATCGATAAACGAAGACAATTTGGTGTATTTTGGGAATGATTGTCTTTCGAGAGTATAGAATTAACTGTGCTGCATGACATGCTTAATAGAATAAGGGTATTGAACATGCCAAATGTTTTGGTTAAAGGTGTAATTTTGCTTTTAAGCATGGTATTAAATTGCTTACTTTATAAACTAGAGTTGACAGAATGAAGAATCAAGATAAACTCTCGCCTTTGTTGGTGTTTTCAGTTCTGGAGGCCTCAGCTAGATGTCCAGTGGGAAGAATTTTTGCTGTAATAAGTAACAGGAGCATGATGAAGAGGGGTTTCAGCGACTTTGGCTCTTTCATCCTGCAGCGTAGAGGATACACTTTCTAGTTTCTACCTCCAGTTCGTTGCCAATTATGTTTGTCCAATGTTGAATAAGTTACTACCTCCAGTTCGTTGCCAATTGGGACCGTTTTTGTTCTAACAAGTGAAGTTTTTTATTTTTTATTTATTTATTTTTTTTCTTTTCTCGACCGAGACCGGGATAAAGTCTCATTCTGTAGCCGAGTTTATATTCTAAGTGAATGAAGCGGTAGCATGCTACCTTTTCTCAAAAAAAAAACATGTTGAATAAGTTACTGTTGAATTGATACTTCTCGTTGTCGAAGTGAAGAATAATTTGGTAATTCATTGAATGTCCCTGATGTGGAATTTAGGATTTAATGACTTATTTTCTCTCATGCAGAATCCTGGGACATTGTCAACCAACGCATTACAAATCTGAAACTTATACATGTCTAAATCAAGCATATAGGCAGCACCCAGTCCATCCTGAACAAGACTTCTAGAAATATTCTCAGGGTAAACTGCGGCAATGACCCGCGGAGTAGACGTAGATTCATTATTAGGGCACCTTTTTTTTTTTTTTTTCGGCTATCTTGTCATGATTATTGGGAGGTATGCAGACATATAGTCCTGTCAGTAGTGCATAATTACTAAGGGGTGAAAAACAACGATAAATGAAGAAACCATATTCTCATTCATATTTCTTTTTTTTTTTTTTTCGGATGTAAATTCAGATATGAAAATGTGTCGAACATTAAATTTTGACATCAATATTCGCATCCTATCGAATGTGCTGTCGGATTCGATTGGAGTTTATCCTAACCAATTTCCCCCTACCCATGACCTGGCAATATTTTCGATTTCTAAATGATTCCAAACATTACAACATGTTCAAAGGCCTTGCGGATGGCTGGTCTTTGTGGCCTCCGTTTGGCTTTTGATGTGCTTAGCTTTTGTTTGGCTAGGGCTTGATCTCGATGTTTCTGTCTCCGAAATAGGGTTCATCCCTGTTTAATCAAAAAAAATAATTTGAGTTTTCTTTCACTACTGTATCTGGCCTGTGCTACTCAGCCTCAACAGGTACAGTATATATGTCGATATATGGAGTGCACAGTTTCCTTCATCGCACCACATATCAGAACACACAGGAAACAGAGCTTCCTTCTTATCTAGGATAAGAAATAGTAGAGCTTTATCATAAAGATCTTCTGTAAAAGGATTATGAGGATTCATCTGCAACAACAGAAGGAAGTGAATTAGCTTCAGGTTTCATCAGTTGGTTTGGAGAATGAACAAGGTGAGTCTCTTGGTGCTATATTTTCCATGTACTTTTGAGTTCTGTCTTATATTGCATATAAGATTACCCTGCAACCCATAATGCATTGTAATGCTAACAGTTGACAATAACATGCTATCAGATGCATGATAATCTGCAATGGAAAATTACAAATTACTATACCAAACAAAAATTGCTTAATAAGTCGGTCACTACATACGTCAAAGTTTCAAGACATGGTCTTACATTCGCTAATGTCTTCATCGTGCATGCATTAGTTTTGGTGGTTGAGATAATCCAGCTTGCTTGTTGCATCAGTGCTCGTGAAGACGAATCTACAGGCATTTTGTTTACTGGAGGAGGTTCCTCTTCTTTTCAAAACACTACGACTCTCACAGAAATTGTAATGTATGCAAAATTCATTTCTTATACTTTTCAGACCACATCTACTGTAATTATATATGATTGATTACGTAGATACAAGGCCCTTTGTGCTCGCAACTATTTGGCCATTCTATTCTTAGTGGAAAGATTCAGAGGAGCATCTATTTGTGAGCACATATTGATGCTCATCAGATCTCAAAGCACTCTCTCATGGATCTGGATCTGATGGCCGAAAAATTTCAAGCACCATGGGCTTGCTACTTTTAGGACCCTTTCCTAGCTATAATCTGTCTATCTATCTTTCTATCTATTTTTATTCTTGCTGAATAAATTTCTGTTCAATTTTTCATCACTCATCTTC
>NW_017891963.1:0-10519 GCF_001540865.1 Ananas comosus | reverse complement strand
CCTACCCTGACGAACGAATTAAAGAAAAGCAAACTCAAGATGAATTCTGCAGAAGATTCGAGATAGATTCTGTTGGTCATGATAGTGATTTCGGAGTAGATGAATCAGGGATGTTGAACATTCGGTGATAGCCTCTGTGTACCGGCAGCTTCTGGTATTAAAGAAGAAATTCTTGCAGAAGCACATCGGGCGCCGTATACTGTACACCCGGGGAGTACGAAAATGTATAAAGGATTTGAAGTTAACTTACTGGTGGCCTGGAATGAAAAAGGAAGTTGCGGACTTCGTGCTAAGTGCTTAACTTGTCGCAGGTTAAAGCTGAACATCGACTTCCTATGGGGAAACTTCAGACTTACCATATCAGTGTGGAAGTGGGAGAGTCACTATGGATTTCATCATTGGATTACCTCGCTCACAACAAGGTCACGATGCCATTTGGTAATTGTGGATAGATTGACTAAATCTGCCACTTTATTCCAATTCATACTGTGTGGTCCGGGGAAAATGTAATTACCGAAAATTCGAAAATAAAAATGTCGAACTTTAGTCAAATTGACCAAAGTGCGAGGAGGAACACTTCGAAAAGTCCGAAGGTGTTAATGATTAAAAGTGAGTTGTGGAAGGTTTTCGAGAGCTAAAGAATCAAATTCTGCAAAACTGCAGATTTTGAGCTCTCGGGACCGGTCCCTGTGGAAAGACGGTCCCCGAACGCTATGAAATGAGACAGCCGAAAAATCGGCTAAGTCCTGGAAGATAGCTCTCGGGAACCGGTCTCTGTCTGAGAGACCAGTCCCCAGAGACGGTCCATAGGGAGAGACCGTTGCACTGCGCGCAGCAGCTGTGGCTGCGCTTGGACAACGTTCGGGAACCGGTCCCTGCTCGGAGACGGTCCCTGCCTGCGCGAACTGCCCAGTTCGGGCAGTGTATTAAAAGTGAAGTTGAGGAGGGTTTATTGCATTTTTGCCAACCCATTGAGCTATGTTAGTGGCAGGAGGCTTTTCCTCTCATTCCATCCCTCTCACACTCTCTCCTCTCTTTCCTCTCTCTAGAAGACAAAGAGGGGAAGAAGAAGACAGGAAAAGAAGGAAAAGATGAGAGGAAATGAAGAAGAAGATCAAGTAGGAGCCTACCTCTTCTCCTTCCTCCTTGGAGCAACATTGGGAAAGCTTTGAGTAAGCTTTGATCCCAAGTATAGTTTAAAACCTAGAAATGGTTTGAATACAACTAGAAATGGTTTTTATGGAGCTTTTAGAGTCTTTGAAGCTTTCTTTTGCTTCTTTTGAGAATCAGACCATGGTTGGTTGTTGGAGGTAAAGCTTGAAGAAGAGCTTGACCTCTCATGGTGAAACCCTAAGTAGGGTGTTTTGATTTGTCTAAGATGGTTCTAATGAACTTTTTAGAGTATAATGAAGTATTTTGCTCCAATGGAATAACCCTAGGTTTAACGAAGTGTATTGGAGCTAGGGCACCAAATTGGGTGCTTTGCTCATTGAGGTTTCTAAAATGCAATTGACCCTCTAAAAACCTAATTGGGGTATTTCCGACGCGTTTGGTGCGCTCGGTTAGTTACGAAAGCCGATGAAAAGATATGGCAAAATGGCCTAATAAAAGGTTCGTTTTGCCGCAGGTAAAGAACGAAGCATCTTAAAATCCCAAGAAAATCATCGGAGCATTTGAAAGCCTACGAGGTGGGTGTGCTTTCAACTCATTGAAATTCTCTCTAGCCTAATGTGTCATTCTTTGAGCATATGTATAAATATTGTTGCATGCATATTAGGGTAAGGTAATTGATGACATGTGATGATTGCATGATTGTGAGCACAACTCTGCATAATGAATGGTTGAGAACCTAATAATGTCAAAACCCTAGATGTATGCATGAGAGAAAATGTGAGCACCCAAAGGAACAAAGATATAGATCGAGTGGCATTTGATAAAGCTAATGTGATACAATGATATAGATCGAGTGGCATTCGATAAAGCTAATGTGAAATGACACTAGAGTTAGTTGATGTAAAGAACTAAGTTGATGAAAGAATGATGAAAATGACAACGTGTAAAGTTAAAGTAAGTGCGGCAATAAGAACAGAATGCTAGAGTTAAGCAGAGTAATGAAAATTAAAGAATGTGATTGCATGAGTTTGCAACATAAAGTGATGTAAAGAACACTAGAGCTAGTGTAAAGTCAGATTGACTTACAATCCTTTGAGTTAAGGATATGATACATACTTGCTATGAGTTCCGTGCTCGAGGGCGGTCGCTCCCCCTCGGGCGGATGCGCTCGGAGTTATGCATCCGGGTTGGAGAACCCGTAGGACGGTCTAGCTGGTGAGTTTCTGCGATGATGACTTATGTGAAGCAAGTTAATGTGGCGAAACCCCGGGTTAGCCTTAATGATTAAGAAGCAAAGATGTAAAGAACAAAGTAAAGAGAAAAGTGTAAAGTGCAAAGAAACTAAAGAACATGCATAACCTGCATTTTTAATGTTGAGCATATTTCTTGCTATTTGTTCAGGCATATTAGGATCAGTTATAGTTGGTTCCAATTTACAGCCTATTTCTTCTATTATGCCTGAGTTAGTCCTAGTGGAAAGTCGGTGATGTTGAGGACCGAACCCACTGGGAAACTTTGTTGTAGTTCTCACCCACTATTTCCACAGAGCGGCGACGAGCGAGCCGGCGAGCGACCGCGTAAAGGTATCGCGCCTTAGTCAAGGCCACCAATGTTGGGTTACATTTTTTATAGTAGACACCTCTTTTTCATCTTTTGTATTTGATGAATTTAGTAATGTAAGAAAAGAATGTAAGCTTTTGAGTAAATTGATGTAAGAAAGAATGATGGAATTGTGTAAATGAAATGCGAAGAATCCTAAATGTAAGAGATGGACGTAATGTAGTATGATCTAAAATGAATCATATTACTTGTGAATGTTTAGTTTCCTTTTTCTTTCACTAATGGATATTGCTTACCCTCGTGTAAGCCGTTGTGTATGTTTCCGCTAGCGCTTTTCTCTATTGATGAAAATGTACATGTGATGAGCCTTGGGCGGATAGGGAAACTCTGTCGTTCGGCGTCTGTTTGCGTGCTCGGGTCGGGCAAATTGGCATCAGTCCCGGGGCTGACAGATATCGTGTATCAGAGCCAATAGTGAAAGAATAGGAAGGACCTGAGACCTTGGATTGGAAGCCTTAAGATCTAGGAACGTGAGTGACTGGGATCAAAGTTAGCGAAGCATGTGATTGGGTTAAGTAGGAGTCTCTAATGTGATTAGAGCCTGAGTTTAATTTTCATTTGTTTCCTACTCCTTGTTTTGTGTCGGGCGGCCGACGACATAATGCTTAGGGCAAGAGCAAATGCAATGCTAGCTTTCGCCTAATTGGGTATGGTCAAGTAATGTTGGTCAAGTGACTAATGCAAGTTGCTTCTTTTCAGGAAGCAATGGCACCTCGACGTCGATCGCATACAAGGTCTCATGCCGGACGAGCGAATGCGGTGCCCGAGCAATCCGGAGCGAGTGGTCGATGGAGAGTTAGGGAACAAATGCCGCGCTATTGGCTAGTGCGGCAACAAGCGGAGTCTGTTCAACGCCATGGGAACAGTTCATCGACTCCAGGAGGCCTTTGGAGCGCCAGCAGGCGGCGGCGGCCCAGCGCGGGTGTTGAGCATGTCGCGCCCCTGTGCAGTGCGAGTGTTGACGAGGGAGCGGCAGGCCGCGGCGGCTGTTCCAGTTACGGTAGTACCGGCGATCGGGAACCTCAAATCCCGTATGCGCGGCGGTAGATGCGGACGGAGAGCGCACATTGGCGCGCTATATCAATTCAAAAAGTTCGACATCACCTACCTTCGAGGCGGTTTGGTGGAGCCGGCGATTGTGAGTCATGGGTCGACTCAATGGAGACGCTCTTCGAGATCTCAATACCTCGGAGAAGGACAAAGTGTACCTCGCCACCCATTGTTGGGACAAAGCGAGCAAAGGTGTGGGTGGAAGCGGTGAACGAGGATCGATACGTACGATCTCCCGCTCATGCTTTGGGAAGAGTTCAAGAGAGCGGTATTAGCGATACTTCCCCGACACGGTATGAAGCGGAACGGTACAATAGAAGGTTCACAAGTTGAGACAAGGCGATCGATCGGGTGGGAGAGTCGAGCAGAATTCTCTCACCATTATTGACTTGCGTTCCGATCTGTTCGCCGATGATCGGACCGGGCCGAGTTGTTTCTTGCGGAGGACTCCAACCCCGGATTTATGAGGGAACGGTGCAGATTCTTGAAGTTGTCGACCTTTGCGAGGTTCTTTGATCGAGCTTTGTGGGCGTGAGCACAGGTGCGCCCTATGTACGGAGAACGCGAAGCTTATGGCCGAAGTTCAAGCACAAAGCAAAAAGAAGAACGGGCGGGTGTGCGCGGGGCGGCCAAATGTCTAAAGAAACCCCTCGGTATCCGCCGACAGCAGTCGAGGGAACTGGGAGACCACTCGATGCGTTATTTGTGGCGGGAGCAGACAAGTGCGACTTGCCCGCAGCGAGACTCGCAAATGTTTCAAGTTGTGGCACACGAAATGTCATCCGGGCAGTGCCCGTCGTGGACAACATCTGCGCAACGGAGCATTAACACGTCTTCCCGAGAAGCTTGCGGGGTTACCACGGCGAATGTCGGCTGGCACGCGCGTCAGAAAGCACCGCGTCAGCCGGAGGAATCGAGAGGCCCGAGCGTCGGGTCTTTGCGCTCAGGGTGGGAGGAGCAACAACTGCGCACCGACGGACGCGTGGCGGCTATAATTGTGATTAAAGGCACTATGCTGCAGCAGTGTTTGATACAGGCGCATCTCATTCTTCTTAGCGCTTCATATTGCTAAACACACATTGGTAATTAGAGAATGGTGTTACATGTAGGATTAACTAGTGGGGAGTGAACGCACCGAACATTCCTTCAAGTGTTCATACGAAGCTGTTTTGGGTGTCCATATTCTCTTCTTCTGCACCACTAATGACATAAGTCTCCAAGGCGTATCAGGAGCTACAACTTCCAAATTTAATTGCTCCATTTCCTTTTCCAACAGAGGTTGCCTTGTTATTAACATCGCCAAATTTTCCGTCCATTTTCGACTTAAAGCATCTGCTACGACATTAGCTTTTCCAGGATGATAGAAGATGGTCAAATCATAATCCTTGAGTAACTCCAACCATCTACGTTGCCTCAAGTTTAATTCCTTCTGTGTAAACAGATACTTTAAGCTTTTATGATCTGTATAAACTTCGCAACGCTCGCCATAGAGGTAGTGGCGCCAAAGTTTTAAAGCGAATACCACAGCGGCTAACTCAAGATCATGTGTAGGGTAGTTCTTTTCATAATCCTTTAATTGGCGAGAAGCATAGGCAATTACTCTGCCATTTTGCATTAGAACACATCCTAACCCATTCAGTGATGCATTGCTGTAAATCACATAATCCACTCCAGTAACAGGCAGTGCTAAAATCGGGGCGGTAGTCAACCGTTCCTTCAGCTCCTGAAAGCTCTTTTCACAGGCTTCATTCCACAGAAATTTAGCTCCTTTATGTGTGTGTCGAGTGAGAGGAGTGGACATCTTCGCAAATCCTTCTACAAATCTTCGGTAGTATCCCGCCAAACCAAGGAAACTCCGAATTTCAGGGACACTGGTCGGCCTAGGCCAATCTTTAATCGCTTCAATCTTCTTGGGATCCACAGCTATCCCAGCTTCAGAAATCACATGGCCCAGAAATGCCACTTCTTGAAGCCAAAATTCGCATTTCTTTAATTTTGCAAACAATTTCTTTTCTCGAAGTACTTGTAACACCACTCTTAGATGGCTTTCATGCTCCTCATTTTTTTGAGAATATATTAAGATATCATCGATAAACACAACTACAAACCTGTCCAAATAGGGCTTAAAGACACGATTCATTAAATCCATAAAAGCTTCTGGGGCATTTGTTAATCCAAATGGCATAACTGTGAATTCATAATGCCCATACCGTGACCTAAAAGCGGTCTTGGAAACCTCTTCAGGCTTGATCTTAAGCTGATGATAACCTGACTGCAGATCAATCTTAGAATATACTTTCGACCCTTGCAGCTGATCGAATAAATCATCAATTCGGGGTAATGGATATTTGTTCTTGATTGTGACTTTATTAATTTCTCGATAATCCACACATAATCGAAGAGATCCATCCTTTTTCTTAACAAATAACACCGGTGCTCCCCAAGGAGATACACTCGGTCGAATGAAACCCTTATCCAATAGGTCCTGCAACTGTGCCTTCAGCTCTTTCAATTCAGCAGGTGCCATCCTATAGGGTGCTTTTGAGATTGGGGTAGTCCCCGGGACAAGATCTATCACAAATTCAACTTCCCTATCAGGTGGCATACCAGGCAGCTCGGCTGGAAACACATCTCCAAACTCCCGCACAACCGGAATATCTTCGATCTTGACGGCTCCTCCATCACTCACAGAAATGCTAGCCAGATAGGCTACACAGCCCCTTCTATTCAACTGTCGTGCTCGCGAAGAACTAATAGTCATTGCGAACAATGAACTCTGACACCCCCTATAAATAAACTCCTGCTGACCCGGCTCCCTAAAGGTCACCGTTCTGTTCGTGCAATCTATGGTGGCATAATACTGAGCCAACCAATCCATACCCAATACTACATCAAACTCCCCTAGTTTGTGCAGTGCTAAAAGATCTACTGGCATAATCCAGTCGCCTACCCGAACTGGACAGCGAGGGCAAAACTCACGAACATCAAGGGTATGGTCAGGTACAATCACTCGTCCTGTAACAATGTGAATCCTCAAAGTCCGAGGGTTGCACTTCGTCCAGGATCGACTAGTGGTCGAATGGGTAAGCTTTGGAAAAGCTTAGGATGCACGAGAATCGAGAAGTACATTAGAATGGAGTCCGCGAGAGCAAGAAATGCAAATAGCATTTTTGGGCTGAAGTTGCTCTCGGTGACCGGTCTCTGGAGGTGAGAGACCGATCCCATCAGCCGAAGGCTGTGGGGTTGCTGATGCAACCGGTCCCTGGCAGAGGAGGGACCGGTCCCAGCCTGCGACATCAGTGAGAAGAGCCGAAAATCGGCTAAGTCCCGAAAGTATAGCTCTCGGGAACCGGTCTCTCTGAGAGGAACCGGTCTCCCGAGGACCGGTCTCTCAGGGAGGGACCGGTTCCCGAACGCGTGTCCGCGGGGGGAGGCCCCGGGCACCGGTCCCAGGTCGGGGAGACCGGTCCCTCCGCGCGCAGGATGCCCAGAGAGGGCTGTGTAAGAGACGAAAAGTTGAGGGGCCTTTGGGGATATTGTTACAATATATGAGAGGGTATTAGAGAGGGATATTTCTCTCTCTCTCTCTCACTCCCTCAGCCTCTCCCTCTCTCTGATCGTGCAAGGAGAAAAAAAGAAGGAAAAAGAGAAAGAAAGAAAGAAAAGGAAAAGAGAGAAGGGAAAAGAAGGAGAAGATGGAGGAGATCGTCGCCATCGTCATCCTCGTCGTCTTCTTCTTCTCCTTGGAGCTCTTTGAGAGGTAAGTTTCATGGCTTCTCATTGTGATTTCCTTGTAGATGGGTTTATAAACCCTAGAAATGGACTTAGTGGTACCCTAGCATGCTATTTAGATGATTCCACCCTAAATCATAGATCGATTTGGTGGATTTGGCAATAATGGCATCTAGGGCAGCAAAGTGGGGTTTTTGTAAATAGATGAGTTTGATCTCATTTGACCCCTCGTAAACCTAACTGGTAGGTAACGAAACACGTTGGCGAAGTCGGTTCGGCAATCCGACAAGCCATTGCGAAGATATTGGAGAAGCGGGCGCTCGGAGCTTCGTTTTCCCCCGGGAGGCCGAGGCGACGTCCACAAATTGTGAGAGCGGGTCCCGAGCACCGTAGCGGCAAGGCGGAGGTCGCCGACACTAGAAACAGCGAAGCGACGCGCTCTTGGGGAGCCACTGTAAGATCGGGCCCAAGCGGGTGCCGAGTGCCGCGGGAGGCCGAGTGCCGCGGGAGGCCGATTGCAAGTGTCGACAAGCAATCGGAAAGCTATCTAAGGTGGGTTGTGCTTACCGAAGCGACTAGGTCGCCCTTTATGTCTTAGTGATGTAATCATTTGTTGATGCATGTGCATGTAGACATGAGTAAAGTAAGGAATGCATATTAGATAAGATGCAAGGATGAAATGCTAAGTAGAAAGCATAATGAATGTAGCATGTGTATAATGCTAGTTAAGATAAAGAATGCAAAGTAGCATCTTGAAAGCTAAGTAGATAATAATGATAACTCTAGTGTGAGTAGAGTTGATTGGACAACTAGGTTGTCAGGTAGATCGAGTGGCATCTAACCTAGTGTTAAAGAACATAGATTGAGTAGTAAACCTAGAGTCGAACAATCTAGGTGTGTGGTATCGAACCTAGCGTTAGTAAACCTAGGTCGAACTAGTAAACCTAGAAATGGACATCTCGGCAAAGAGGATAAGAACCTAGCAAGTGTACCTAAGTTAAGCGACATGGACATAGAACCTAGAGTGTTGGAACCTAGGTTAATGAGTATAGTGGTATAGCCACTAGGATGAGTTAGGTCGATGATATAGGGTTGGTTATGAACCCTCGACCTGTGGAAAGTGGATTCCGGAATCCCAGGACTTTTGATGTCCCTAGTACAAGCTAGGGCGTGTGTGCGACGACTTCGCCGCCGAGCTTGGTACTGTGGGTAGATTGGGCGTGACCACGTGGAGATCACCGCCCGGGGCTTGAGCCATTGCCGTGGCGTTTGTGCGACGATTTCGCCGCCAGGATGGTTAAGCCATTGAGGATCAGGCCGCCAGAGCAGACTGATGCCATGCTGGGTAAGTACGATGCGGGTGCCTCCAGGTGGCCGAGTCTGACATGACCGTTGTTGGGTGTGGTGCGATCCGTTCGCCGCCAGACGGTATGTCATGTCTCGAGCCCACGCTGGGTAAGAGCAACGCGATCGCCACCAGATGGACAGGTCGTGCGACTCGAGCCGAGCTTAGCGTGTGCGACGACTTCGCCGCTAGGGGGCTGAGAGCGGTAGGCTGTTGAGCAGCCAGCGCGCGGGCTATCCGCGGATGATTGACTCGAAGCCGAGTCGGGTGGTTAGCTATGATAGGGTAGAGGAACCCTTATGAGCTAGAGATAGAGGCTTGAGCTAAGGTAAATAGAAACCTTAGAAGCTAGTGGTTGGTGTTGTGATCCTAAGGTAATAGAGACCTTAGAGTAAAGATGTAAGCTAAAGTAGCCAAGTAAAAGTAGAATTCAAGTGATCTACTAGTTGTTGCATGATTTTCATATCGCATATTGTTAGGCCTGACATGTATTTCAATTGAATATATTCGCATTGTATATTGTTGAACTGACATGTTGCAGGGCCTACTTAGACCTATCGGTCGAGCTTTTCCCTTGGGTGGCCGTACCCACTGGGAACCATGGAGTTGGTTCTCACCCCACGTTGTTTTGGGGTTTTCAGGTCGTTCGTGTGCGGCGCGGCGGCGCGAAGCGAGGGCGTAGCTCAGTAGATAGCGCCCCACCACAGAGACCGAGGTAGCAGTACCCTGAGGCAGTCTGGCTAGGGGTCTAGAAGGCTAGAATCAAAATGTACTAAACTTGTAAAATAAATGATGTAATATATTGTGATTGTAATCGGAAGTATAATGTAAACTGATTTGAAATGTATTTAGCTGAATGCTTGTAATAGCAAGTAGATTATGTATTTTGATACTTCCTTATGCAATCTGGATTGATATCCGTTCCTTGTTGGAACATTCGTTGATTGTTTGGATTGCGACGCCTTGGTCGTACTGGGGAGACTCTGTCCGCGTACAGGGGAATTCCCGGTCCGCCCGGCGGTCTGTCGGCGGCGCCGCGACCCGGTCCAAATTGGCGGTTGGCCGCGGGGCGTGACACGTCCAGGATGCAAAGTAGGTACTACCTGAATGCTATGCAACTCGGCAAACTGCCGATCAATGAAAGAATGCGAAGCACCAGTATCAAATAATGCACGAACACGAATATCAAAAAGCATAATGATACCTGCTACGACCTCCTCCGCTGCCGTGGCCGCCTCAGTCTGGGCGGCGTAAATGCGCCCACTCGAACCCTGTCGAGAACTCTCAGACTGCCGCTGTCCCGGTGGTCGTCTGTACTGCGAGGGTGCTGACGAAGTTCCCTGACTGGGAGCCGAAGATACAGGTGCTGATGCTGTCACGCCCAGCCCCGAAACCACTACCGATTTGGCACGGATCGGCCGCGACGACGGACCGCCGAACGGACAGCACCTCCCTTGTCCGCCCAAGGCTCAACAACAGGAATGTGTACAAGAATTTACCCAGGAATTTAAATCCTAAACATACACATTCAACGAGGGCACCAACAGTGCCAACAACCAGAAGAGCAAGAATCCACGAGATATACAAGTGAAATAAAGAGAGTACTTTACTAACTATTACAATAGTTACATCATTTTCCCAAGTGAATACATTTGATCC
>NW_017891962.1:0-10521 GCF_001540865.1 Ananas comosus | reverse complement strand
TTAAGGGGGAAGGAGATGGTTCGATTCCTCGATCACCATTAGAGAATGGCTCTTCTCCGTGAGGACTTGTTGGTGCTACGGCATGAGAGTTTATTAAGGGGGAAGGAGATGGTTCAGCTCCTTCTACATGAGAACTAGAAGGTGCAACTCCTGGGCTAGCTACTGGTTCGATCCCTCGGGCGCTCGGCGGTGTGCTAAAACCACTAGTACTAGGCCCAATGCCTTGATCAACAGCCGGAGGCACTGCCGGTGCATTCCCCTGTACAACTTTTCCACCTTTCGCCTCTTCGGGTTTCGGTGGCTCTCCTACACTTGCACTGCTTGGTACACTCCCTCCGACCGAAGCGCTCGGGTTTAGTGCACCCACAGGACTCTCCTCTTTGTCTACGTCGTGTCCGACGCGTCCTCGGGTAGAACGGCAATGAGACTTGAAGAGAGGGAGGAGAGGGTTGAGCCAGCTAAGGATGCAGTTGTTGTCGATGCCCCATAGGGCATTGCAGCAGCCGGTGCCGAGGCGGAGTGGACGGAAGGCGAAGAAGGACGTGAAAGTGTCGACCGCACAGTCGTGGGACCTGAGGGTGTACCGCCAGCAGAGGCCCCAGTCTGGGTTGAGGAAGAAGAGCATCTCTCTGCGTGGCGGCAGACGCGCGGCTGCAGTGCATGGGGGGCATGCAGCAGCAAGCACCGCCGCTGCAAGGATGACGAGTGCTTCACAACTTGTTGCAGGCTTTCTCATTGAAGTTCTCGTTTTCAGCGGGACAGAGGACGGTTGTGTTGAGAGTTGAGGATTTTTTATATAGGGTTGAGAGTGATAGAATGCTGGGATTAATTGGTGAGGGGTCTAGATTTAATGGATTTTCTGTTACCTTGTTAGAAGTTTCTGAGGATCAGTAACTTTGATTGATCTTACCTTAACTTCAAATTAAGAGAAGTTACTCGTGTACATTAATGGGGCTATATTCAGCGTCACAACTGTTTCAACGCAGTAAAGCTTAGCAGTAATTTCTCTCGCAGTTACTAAGCGAACCTGACGATGTTGAAAGATGTTTCTACTTGTGTATATATATATAGCAAGCACTTCTCAATTAAAAAGAGGTAAATTTCTTCAGCGTGAATACAAATTTGGATAATAGAGTTACAAAATGGTTCTACAGATATTATTTAAGTCATACAGCAGCTGAATTACACTAGCAAAAATACAAGGCAAAATTTGATTATAGTATAATTTCTTGTGTTTTTAATTAAAGTCATTTACTCTCATCACTGCACAAACTAATCCTGGACCAAGAAATGCACTGGAACATCACTCTCAACGCAAGTGAATTAGCTAGTTTAGCACAATTCATGAAGTGACTCCATAGGGCAGAAGTGCAGCAGCAACTGGTCTTCCTTCCTCATTCAGAATATTGTAAGTTGAGGCAGCATTTCTCTGCCGAATAATGCAAGTATTAGGCCACAGAATAAATGATATTAACACAACAACATTTAGTGAAAACAGCATTTATAGTTCTCTCCTATCTTCAAGGACAAAAAGAAGAGTAGGCATTTAGATGCGCAAAAGAATATAAAAAAAAAGCACGTCAAGTGTTTAATATACATACAGAATCGATTGCTTCCAATTTCATTCCTGTAGATCTAATAAAACGGCGAAGCGCAGGACTCACTGGTTCAACATTTCTTCCGCAGCCAAGAATCAGAATCTCTGAGGCAACCATACGGAAAATGCAGATGGTAAGATAATTAGAAAATCGATAGACAACTATGAACAAGCATCAAGACATGCAATATATATTGCTATTTAAAAATTATTCAAAGGCCGCAATTTGGTTAATAAAGCAGCTCTGCAATAATATTTGATTTATAACTATGCCATCTACAAATACAAGGAGCTATGATGGTACTCAGGAGGCTTTGCCAAATTCAGGTTCAATTGCATTTCAAGGATATCCCTGCATGTTTGCGAATTTGGAGCATTCCGAAGTCTTGTTAAGCTAAGCGTTTTCCCTAAACCTCGTAAATTTGTTCCATATATCCTTATATATTTAAATTTGTTTCATTTAAATTTGAAAACAATTTCTAGATCAAAATCTAAGAAAGCATGTAGCTAAGATCCTATTTTGATAAGTCACACAAGTTGGATATAGGTCAAAACAGATTGACCCAATGTCTTTAGATTGCTGTCACCAGCCTCATTTAGCAAAAAGTTACAGCTCAGTTGAGTTTAACTTCTTAACTCACTTCAAGCTTAAACTACTAGACCACTAGTCCATTAGTCTCAAATGAAAGAATAATGTAAGTTAAATGTATTTGTACTCATCTACCTCACTTGCTGCTGGACATAATTTAATTTGATTAATAAATTCCACTTAAAGAAGAAGATATGTATTTAAGCACATATAATTATGCACATTCATACACATCACACTAGTGTTGATGTAGTAGGCCTTTTAATTCACTTGAACAGAAGAGTCTCAGAGACAAGACAAAGGGAAGCTAAGATAAAGCACAAGCAAATTTTGCAGTTACTTTCAAACATGAAAACTGTTTCACCATACAAAACTAAGTAGCAGAATATGACAGCGGAGGAATATAGAGAAAATTACCTGGAACAGGCCTGAGAACTTGAAAGATTGATAAACTGTGCTATTTAAACAAGATCGATGCGTTAGTAAATAAACACCGACATTACTTTAAAAAAAGAAATAAGCAATATAGTTCTCTAGAGAATAGGGATTAATTATTCTAGAATAAACCAAATTAGTACTCAAGTTTGATAAATTGGAACATTCACATGACGGATAATCTATGCTGTTATCCAAAAATGAGTTTTAGAAGCAAATGGAAATCTACCTTTCAGTAGTTATTTCCGAAAATTTCTTCGGGGCCCACGACATAATTTTGTTCTCCACAATAAGCAAGCTGCCCTCATACTTTACTTTGTTGATAGTAAATCCCGTATCGGAGTACCTACAAGAATAAAAAGAACAAGTTGCAAAAAGCTGCTTACAAGATAAGAAAATAGATAATTGTTTTTTGTACACAGCTCTGATGTAGTATTAGGTTTAAGTGGTAATAGTGAATTGATCAAGAAGTCATTTTCTTCTCGCTTCTTCACCATTTCTCTTTCTCCTATTCTCTCCTACTCCAATTGATTTTGCTATTCATCCTTTTCACTATGATTAATGCTGATCTGAAGATAATTTTCCGTAGAAACGGGCATTATTTGTTGAGACAATATATAAAAGATCTCAAATTCTCAACTTAATGTACAGGCATGTAAAGTAATAATTAGATCAACATTTTTTGTTAAAAAAAAAAAACTCCTACAATCAATCTAAACTATCCCACCGTTCCAATTCACAAACATGTCCTAACAAAATAACTATTCCATTTCTCAGCAAATCTAATTATAAAATTAGGAACCGAAGTAATGATCCAACAACATACCCTTGAAACCGAAGCTGATCATCGGGGACGGTGTCGATGAGATTGATCTGATCGTACAGCGAAAACGTCCTCCTGATTATACCAAAACCCAAAAAAAAAGGGCCAAAAATTAATCACTAAACAGATGGTTTATTGCAATTGAAGCAATGAATCGAATCAAATTAGGGTTTAGAGGAGACCTGAGAGAAGGTAGGGTTTGATTCGTGGGTTTGAGAGGCTCCTTCCGAAGCGTCTTCACGAGGTAGGGGAGCATCCACGCCGCCCTTTGCCTCCCTCCCCCCACCACCATTCTCTCTCTCTCTCTCTCTCTCTCTCTTTCTCTCAAATACACCAGTGAATGTTTCCAGAGTCGTCGCCTTCACGTTTCACTCTATCGATTCGAACTATGTTCCTGTACGTTTCCCACTGCGTTTCTCAAGTGCTTTCGCTGGGTGAAAATCGTATAGGAAGTAGGAACCACCTAACTATAGAACGGTTTGAAATTATCCTTTTGACGTTTATTTTTTATTTTTAGCAGCTACTTTTAGTTTTTTATTTTATGTTTAATTAGGTTATTGTTTAGTTAAAACTAAAAATTATACTTGTGTTAGTTACTGTCGTTAATTATTGGTATAATTTTTATGTAAAACATAGTTAGAATCACAAAACTATTTTCTTTCTTAGTTTAAGTTCTTGTACATATGAGAACATCATTCAGAGGATGTGTATATTTGTTCATTCAATGTTGTGTGAATGGTGAATTTGGTTGCTTTTTTGGTGAATGAACCAGGTCCAACCCGAGCCCACATTGGCCCCAAACTGGGCTTGGAGCTCGCACCAGTCGTCGACCTTGATCTGCTTGGACCGGAACAACGCCCATTCATTCAGGTCCAATATTGTCCTTTTAACGCTCTGCTAGCGCATGGGTATGCGGCCTACAGATAATGATTATAATAAAAATAATGCAATCTACGTACATGATCAAAGTAGAAGGAACTATGGAATCTTAGTACCTTATTTAATTTTAAATATCTAAAAGTTAAATACTCAAAGTAATTTTAAATATCTAAAAGTTAAATACTCAAAGTAATTTTTTATATTGTCTACTATATTTTTTTTAAAATCACTATTTTTATACTTTGTTGTTGATATGATACGTTAGGACATATATAAACATTTTTATTACTTTCAAAAATAGTAACAATGCCGTAGATTATGGAAAATTTGAGAAAAAGCTAACGCATTTTCCATGCACGATCACAGTGTAGCTGCCGTTTTTTGACCAGCTAAAGAGATTTTTGTTTCCAATTTTGCTACTGTTGGACAAAGCGATTTCCCTATTGTGGATGGCACAACTTGGGTGACAAGGACGCTACTCAAAATTATCATCAAGTACTAATGCATAAAAACTTACATAATATTTTAAATAGAGAGTATAAATTAAATAAAAAATTA
Source organism: Ananas comosus (assembly GCF_001540865.1). Lineage (NCBI taxonomy): Eukaryota > Viridiplantae > Streptophyta > Magnoliopsida > Poales > Bromeliaceae > Ananas > Ananas comosus. Next base: position 5,640 of record NW_017891962.1, on the reverse strand, counting down.
ATATGCAACGATGATATTTTGAAGTNAACGACGACGCATATGTCGCACCTAACTAATTATGATGCCACTCCTCCGTTTGGTTACAAATGACTATCAATTTGCGACCGTATTTGTGTACTTAATTCAGATCGAGTTTGCATATGTAAGGTATACGCTTCTTTTTTTTTCCGGAAATTGAGATTTTCCAGTAGTTATTTTGTTATTGTCACAACAAATAGACCGAATGTACATTAGATATAATGTGTCCTTCCCCGCGTAATTAATACTTCTTTTTTTCAAGGTATAAAATTATAAATGCAAACTACATATATTACTCCATTAATTAATGTTTTAGTTCATCCTATTAATGTTTTAGTTCATCCTTGTTTCCTTTGTTTCTCAGTCCAACATTTTATTGATTTCTTTCGCGTGCGGTTAATTAGGACCATTAATTATGAAATTGTGGGCTCTGGAAATAGGAGTCCAGCAGTCCAGCTAGAATAATTTTTAAAGTACCAATACCTTTGTAATTTTAAGTTGTTTTTCAATGCATGATAGCACTTCCTAGTTGACAATTAGCTCTATTAAATATTATTTATACTATTATGAGTACTTAAAAATAAAATTTTATAATTTTTCAATATTATGCGGCGAGTAATCAAAAGATCTCAAAATTATAAATTTTAATGGTTATTGTGACACGTTTATAAGTTAAATGATATAGAATTATCCAAATTAGATTAAAATTTGATATAAAATTTTTTACGCCATCTAAAATATGATTAGTTCATTTCATCAAAAAATTAAGTCCTCTATCATTTTTTTTTTTAATTAGCTAGGTTTTCATGTTTAATTAGTCATTTATTTTGAGACTATTTGTGCGTTAGGCGAATAATATCAACAATTAAATTGTAAAATTCAGTTTTTAAGTACTTTTATAACAATATAAATCATGTTTAATGGAATCGATCATTGATTCAGATATTTTACTATAAATAACAACATGAATGCACAGAAACTTTTTTTTTTTTAGAGAAATAGGTAGCAAGCTACCTGCTTCATTCATTAAGCAAAATGAACTAAGCGTACATGGTGGAAGCAGCTAGGGCCTCCAAATAAGCCAGCAAAAAAAAGGAAAAAAAAAAGAAGAAAAAAAACGGAAGCCCGGGAGGTGGACGAATGAAAGTAACAGTCTAGGTTCACAGAACTTCGGTCCAAGATTTGATCAGAGACACGACACGTTCGAGAGCCTGGGAGGCATCGGGAAGCACTTCGCGGAAAATAGTATTGTTTCGCTCCGTCCATACGACCCACTAGATTGCCGTCAAAAGGGTCGGACTTTTCGATCTCGTCACAGCGTTGGGGTTGTTAGAGGTCTCTGTCCATATCCGCCGAACATCCCCTAAGTCTGAGACGGTTGTATCTGGACCTCCCGCAACGATTCGAAGGTATCTGACGAAGACACAGTCTCGGAATAGGTAATCGCAGGTTTCAGTTACTAGTACACAAAAAATGCAATACTGGTCCACTGAGCACCCTCGGCGAATCAATCTGTCCGCTGTAAGTAATCTCTTATGAAGTAGAATCCAAATGAAGATTTTGTGCTTGAGCGGGATTTTTAACCTCCAAAGGTGCTCGTACATAGTATCTATCTGTCCTGCATCGGTGATGAATTCATAAAGGGATTTAACAGTAAAGATTTGGTTGGCGGTCCACCGCCACTTTATTATGTCCGGTGCGTCAATTGGACTATACTGAGAGAGCAGGTTTTTGAGTAACACGATATGTTGGCGATTACCAATATTGGTGGTTGTAGTGAGACCTCTGGTTATGAAACGCCAACGCCACCCTCTTTCATTCCAGCATTGTGAAACTGTGGCGTCCTGATTCATAATCCTGCAAAAGATTCCTGAGAATTGGGTGCTAAGAGGGGTTTCCTCGATCCAAATATCCGACCACAACCTGATATTTTTTCCATTGCCGAGGGCGTACGACACGCCGCATTTGAACACATCTCGACATCTTATCACGCTTCTCCACCACTGGAAGTAAGGTCTAAAGGCTCTTCCCTTGTGTAAAGGCTTTCTTCTGGTGTAGTATAAAGCTGTGATCAATCTCCCCCATAACAGATGTCGCTCTTTGAAAAAACGCCACCACTTACGGACAAAAATTTGCCGGACACCAGCAACTGTCGGGATGAGGGCCGCGTAATGCCTTCGCTGGCTTAAAATATTATTTTAAAAATTAAGGTCTAAGAGATCACCGGTGAATATTTAGTTATTTTTTAAATTTCATTGTATAGAAATAGAGAGTAGCGCTACTGCAGAATTAGAAGTATAGCAACTCTTGTATTTTTAATTTCCTAATTATTCATCAATTTTGATAGGTGATTAGGATGAGAGAGAAAAGAGAAATTGGGTGTCTCAATTTCTATTCTCTTTGAATTTTTTTTTAATTTTTCTTCTTTCTCTCATCTCCTAACTGCTCATCAAAATAATCAAAATAAAGTTAGCAGAACAAAGACTACTGTACTCTTAATAGCACAGTAGACTTGCTCTAGAAATATATTATTAATTACCGACCGTCCCTAGCGCAAGTGGCAAAAGGGCTTGATGGTTGGTACCCGAGACCCAAGTTCGAATCCTAGTTGATTCACATTTCTAGCTAAGTTTATTTCTAAATGAAATAAACGAAGCGGTAGCGTGCTACCTATCTCTCAAAAAAAATATATGTCCACACTTGCACGGTCTACACTGCACTGGATGCACCGAAGATACCTCTACGGACTTTACACATCTTCCCGGTCTACACTGCATCAGGTGTATGAAAGATTGCTTGAGGATACTTGTCATATGCGTACAATACCTCCAGGGACTTCAGCATACTGCACCAGATCGATGCACCCAAGATCCTTGCAAGGACTTTACACATATGTCCACAAACATTCATGGCATACACTGCATCAGGTGCACCAAAAATAGCTTGAGGACATGTGTTACATGACTAGAATACCTCCACAAACTTTAATATATAGTAATAATAAATAATATATTAGAAACTAGAGTAACGCTACGATTATAACCATTTTAATCGTATAAGACTATCTAAAAGCAAGTTGTATTTTCTAGGCTCGTCTAATTTCTTTCTTTTTTAATAATGTTAAATTCCAAAAGACGTTGGATAAATTCTAAGATAATTTTATAATTAAAAGCCGTTTGAACCAAGATATGTAATATTCTAGAAATATTGTATGTTTTATATTTCAAATGACAAATTTATTATTAACTTATCAAGATACTTGGGTTGAGAAATTTTAAGAAACAGCATATTTTTATTAATGGATTGCTAACAATTTCCATCCAATTTTGAAATAAGAATATATCTTAACCCAATATAATCTAGTATTTCTACCACTGAAGTATTTCTATCACTGAGGAATCTACAATAATTCTACTACTTCAAAAATACTTTTATAACTATTCAACTTAAATTGAATGATAATAATTTGATTATTATTAATAAAAATATAAAAGTTATTGAAATTTTATAAATTATGAACCAAGATGAAGGAACCCTTATTATTATGTACTAGTGTAGAACCCACGCGATGCGACGGGTAGGTCTAATTGGAGTAAAAATTTATGGATGATAAAATATCACAGTACTAAAAATAAATATCCATTATTATTTTTATCAAATCTTACTATTTTAAAAATAGTCATATATTATTATATCATTTCAAGCATGCCAAATTTGAACTAAAAATAGCCATACGTTCTTCATCCATTTGCATACTTATAATTCGTGAGTGAAAAACAAAATAAATACCGTAAATATATATATATACATAGAGAGAGAGAGAGAGTGTGAGTGTCCAACTACTATACTATTAATAGCACGAAACACTTTGTGCTATCAAATTTTTCACCATTAGATCAATTCTTTTGATCATTTTCACCCGTTAGATCATACTATTCAACCAACCATCCACTTAATCCTAGGAGACCCACACCATTCTAACCGCATATCTCTTAATCCAATGACCAAAACTTGGTAGCACCAATTTATGAATAAATATAATTATTACACTTTTGAATAAAAAAAGAAAATGAAACCGAAGAGTTGAGTTTTAAAATATATGAATCATATATATGACATAAAATGAAGAATATCGAAAGATATAATCTGCCATCCTTACGTACAAAATAATATTCACAACAGTAGTTGCCAAATTACAAACTTTTATATTACAAATGACAACAAACTAACTGATAAATGATTCAAAAATTCATAAGCTTGGAATCCTGCATAATCTAAAACCATCTAGAAAGTTAGAACCCCTTTTTTGACGGTATTCATTACCATATATTTTTTATCACATTCTCACTATTTGACAAAAAAAATAAGACTCATTTTGTAGCTCTTAGGAAAACAATTTAGTTTGTTCACTTCAATACCACTTCAGAATCAAGGTATGACTCGTAAAAGAGTAAAATTGATGTAAACTCAAATGCCCCTGGCATACATTTTCTGTAAGTAAATAAGATTTCTTTGGCCAAATTATTTTCTTTTTTATCCAATTAATTAATACTGCTTAGCAAGATGTTTCTTATCAAATATGTATCATATGTTACTCTTCATCAGTAGAAATAGAAAATTAATCAACGGGAGAGAAAAGTAATTATATATGACAAAAAAAGAGAAATAAATATAGTCTCAAAAATTAGTAGAGAACAATATATTTAAGCATGTATTTTGCGTGTTTAAAATATTATCTTGCAATCCATAAAAGTAAGTATGGATTGCAAGATAACAAAAAATTATGAGAGCTTTCTAGAAGTAGCAGCTAGAGTACAAAAAAAATCGGCGCCACATATAAGAGGAGGCCCACCAGGCAATCGCTTTTGAATTAGCCTCTTCACTCAAACTTGGAATGTTCGTGTTAAAATCCTATCTAAATGAATCATATATAAAATGTAAACTGATTAAACTTTCTCTAAGATGAGATCAAAGAGTTAAGTCAACAAAAAAAGAAACCCAAAATTATCTCACAACAGCATAAAAAGTAAAAAACAAAAGAATATAAAAAAAAACCACCAAATGTAGGTGTAACTTAAAAAAAAAAAAAAAGATTGGAGAGATATGTCAATACGGATACACGATTTTATTAACCTCAAAAGTTTAATGCATTCGGAAAAATGAAAATATTATTTTTTACTTAACAAAGAAATATATAACACACTCTCTTATCATGTTAGAAAATCATAATTATATTTGTTTCAGACCGAACAATAAAAGTAAATCAGTAGCTATACAACACATCTATTTATTAAATGAGTCGTGACCTTCGGTATCACCACACCTCACAACTTCAACCTTCCATTCATCCATTATTATTATTATTATTTGGAAAAACTTCAAAAACCCCCTCTGTGGTTTCATACTTTTTCATTTTAGTACCCTATGGTTTAAAGTGTATCAAGTTAGTACCATGTGGTTTCTCACTTTATCACTTTAGTACCCTGTGGTTTAAAGTGTATCAAATTAGTACCCTGTGGTTTTGTACTTTATTACTTTAGTATCCTGTGGTTTCACACTTTATCACTTTAGTATCCTATAGTTTAAAAAACCACAGGGTACTAATTTGATACAAAATCAAAA
>NW_017891961.1:0-10527 GCF_001540865.1 Ananas comosus | reverse complement strand
CAAGGTGAATCGAGGTTCACAAGCATAACTCACCGTGTAAGGAGTCTCATAGGAAAAAGTCTCACTTGAACTATTTCCGAAACCGCCTGGAACCACCACAGACCTCGAACAGCACACTGACTGCTCCCTCTAGTGACCAATCCATCCGGAGTGCAACAGCTTGCGGGGAGGCAGGACCCTCCAAGCTGCAGACAGGCTATGTGAGTACGGATCCACCTCACGAAAACAGCAACCTATCCTTCTAAGGTAATCTCATTCATGGCAGTGAAGGTGCACGCCCCGCGGATCCGCGGGAGGCCCTCCCGTAGCCGTGCCCAGCCGCGGCCATATGTCTACACATATACAGGCGTCAACATAACAGCGGAAGTAAAGCAGGTGGAATAAAACAAATAGAGACGAAGAGAAATAATGACAGCTAATGATATGCAGACGCGAGCAAAATTCTAAGCATCTATACCAAGTAAAGTTAGTAAAAGTAGACAATAAAAAATCATAATAGTCCAATATCTGTATCTAGTCACAAAAATGGTTGGTCTCGTACATATATACGGATACAACTTCAACCTCATCACAAGGCCATATAACACGACGAGAGGTGCACCTATCGAACGATCCCTCGTAAGACCTAGCCCGCAGGCGATACCCTTTCCGCAGAATCCCCTGGCCTCTCCTCTGCGTGGAAGGCTGCTGAAAAATCATCGAGAAAAAGAGGGGCGTGAGAAGCTATAATATTATAGTTTCCGAGTGGCAATTATCTACTCAGCTCTTAGCTCTACTAGGCCCCAAAACAAACAAAGGGTAAGTAACTATAATAATAAAACCAATAAGGAGCATATACATAAACTCTGAATAGAAGCATAATGAATATATCTAACTGTGCTCAAATGTAAGCATGATTCAACCAAAATGTGGCATCTTATTCTATCATTACAATTAGATCCAACACACTAGTTTTACATGTTTCTGAAACCTTGTCAATACATGATTAGAAGATTTCTATCATGGCAAAACGCAAGTATACTATTATGTCTCACACTATGCTAAAAAGCATGTAAAATGTAACCCACTACTAAGATCTATCTAGTAAGTGATGTTCATCTCCAACCCCGTGTCTGATATTCCATTTCCAATTAGGGACTACCCAAAGTAGTCCAGCTTGTGCCGCCATAGTGCCTGTGTAGACCCACATCCCTACTATGGAATGTGTCGTCTCCACTCGACCCTAGGCTTCTCAATAACGCACGATGCGAACGTAGTCGCGTAGGTAACTCCGGCAGTCCGGACTTGTAGGCGCCGCTACAAGATGTGCGAATGAGCACAATGGCAAGCAAGCATAGTCGCAAGTCGCAATATCCAATCTCTCATGTCTCTAACATGGTATCATAACGTAGGCATCCCGAAGATCTAGTCTAATCACGATGTGAAGTTCGACCATTGCTAGCGCCTATCCCTTGATGAACTTAGGACAATTGACGTTCAACATGTTTCCAAATCCTCAATGGCCCTATCCACGTAGGTCACACAAGTGCCTGAGCCATCATATCCGCTTGATGACATTAGCCTCTCCAATTCACAATGATTATCAAGTTTCGATGCCCTACTATGTAGAATTGTCATCTTTCATGTCTCAATAAACTTATGTTTAATGCATGGATCATAGGCTCATTATACCTATAGAAGCATGAAACAAAACTCGATATAGAATGCTTTAATAGCACACCAAACTCTCCTCTCAAGCAACTCTCTACTACATAAATGTCCCAAAGTTTCATATAACCATAATGAACATGGCATTTTAAGCAATCTCTAAAATCAATAATAAATGCGTTTAGAACTGAACTATCTGCATGAATTTAATAGTATACGAAACACTTTTCCCAAATTATGAGGTTTTCCATATATAGCTAGTCGAAACCCACCGACCGACACGAAGCTTTCGCTTCGTCGATGGAGGTAATCCACTAGCTTCCTAAGCATCCTAGAACATCAAAAATATTGCAAATCCAATCGATACGAAGAGCAATAAGCTCAACTTTAACCTAGTAAGCAAAAAGGTTTCAAATCTACCAAGTAGAAATCTTCTCTTAAGCTCAAAAGAGTAGCTAGCCCGTTCAACCAATCCAAGCTCCGAGGAAAGTTCAGAATCCACCAATTAGTCTCTAAAGCCCTAGAATCAAAATCCCCAAAAATAAACGCCTAATATCAAAATCTAGGGTTCAAAACTCAAAATTTAGCAAAACATGGATCAAAGGCTCAAATCATGTTGCTAACCTCTCTAGAAGCTTCAAAATCAACTCCAAATGCTCTAAGTTCCAGATCTTTCCGTCCACTTAGCCTCCAAATCCAGCTCTGTGGCTTAAACACATGGTGGTAATAGCACCAAAAGGAAAAAGGAAAGAAAATGCTCCATCAAAACATGGCAAAAAGGAGATCGAATCATAAGTGGAAAGGTGGAGTGGGTCCCTTACCTTGTTCCGCTGTTTCAACTCAAAGAACAAGCTAAGGGCGTGGCGGGATATAAATAGAGAATACAAACGCAAAAATAACACGCCCTGCGTCCAAAGCTGTGCAAACTGGCCGCCTTGTACCGGTACGACGGGATCTTACGGTAAAGAGCACGAAAATCAAAACGAGGCCGTGGCCGCGTCCTGCGGCACTGTACCTACAGGCCACGATGGCTACCGGTACAACCACTCAACCATTGTACCGGTACAAAGGCATTCCATATGTACGGTCAAGACCTGCGTAAAACGTACTCAATACCGAGGCGTCGGTGTTTGCGAGTTTGCTCTGCTCGTGTATCCGGTATACATGGCCCAACTGTACCGGTACAAGCCCGCCGCAGACAGCCAATCCGAGACTCTGTACAAACTCCAAATTTTGGATTTTGTGCAATAGGCTACGATACACAACTCACGGACACGTGCACAGGTCGGAACAGCTAGTCACGACCTACAGGAAATCTGGAAAATGCTCAGAGCACAGACGAATCACTCGAACCCGTCGCAATTTGCAAAGGTCTCGTGTGTCTATAAACATTCACGCGCTCCTAAAAAGGAGTTTCGTCCAGATTTGGTTACCTATTGTTGTTCATGATAGCTCACTTGTTATTCATAGTAGCTTACTTGTTGTTCATAGTAGCTTACTTGTTATTCATAGTAGCTTACTTATTGCTCATAGTAGCTTACTTGTTGTTTATGGTAGCTTATTCGTTGTTCATGCATTCATGATATCAGATTGAGGCATAGCTAGATATTCATGATTCTACCTACTTGCTCACGTTTCCTTACTTGCTCAGTTTCCTTACCTGCTTTTAGTTGGTTTAGCTTTATATATATATTGCATATATCTCTCTATGCCTGCTTCGACCTAGTGGGTAGATCGGTGGAGTCTGCGGCCGAACCCACTGGGAACTATTCGTAGTTCTCACACCCGTTGTTGCAGGCACTAGTTCGAGTGTCCCGACCGAGCGGGAGGATCGCGGCAAGGGCTTGGCGCCCTAGCAGTATTAGTTGGTAGCTTACTTCCTACTTGCATTAGCTCCACCCTGTCTTTATATTTTGAGAGTAGATGATGTATAGGGTGAGGTTTTGGAGAGTGCTTGATGTATTTACATTTTGAACAATGTATGATGGTTTAAAGAGTTTAATGCAAGTGGTATTTAAATGCTTTAAATTTATGGTTCAATAGTTAAGTTTCTCTCTTTTGTATACTTGTATGCTTTTACCAGTATCGCTTGCTCTTGATGGTTTTAACACTATTTGTGTTATCGTTGTTTGATTATGTATGAAATCAAGTTGTTTTTCCTGGGGACTTGTTGTACACAATCTCGTTGGTTAGCCTTGGGCGGACAGGGGAGACTCTGTCCGTTCGGCCTCACGCCGCCGCCCTCGAACCGAACCAAATAGGTACCATTTTCGGGCCGTGCGGTTGGGGCGTGACAGTTGCGGTATCAGAGCGGAGGTTAAGAGCAAGCAAAAGAGAGAGTCTAGGATGACCTAGGAGACTCTAGGTTGGTTAACCCTAAGGTTATAGGTGCGTGAGTGCGACGTGAACCTATGACGCGGCGGAAGCTAATTGATTGGGTTTGGAGTTGGTGTTGTTACTCTAGTTATGTCTAGAGATGATCCAAGTGGTATTAATTTTTGACTTAAGGTGATTGTGTTGGCGGCCGACAACACGATGCCGAAAGTCGAGAATTGAGACACTTGTAAGCTACCGCCTGATTGATACTGTTTAATCGTTATGTTTCGCTTTTACGGTGTTGATGTTGGGTTAAGTAATTAACCAACTGTTTGCGTTTCAGGAGCTATGGCACCAAAGAGACGCTATGTGCGTAGGGCTGCTCCGGCAACACCTCGAGCGGTGCCCGAGCCAGCCGTGCCTCCAGTGGCGCCAGGGCCAGCTGGGCCTACTGAGGTGCAGGAGCTGCGAGCGCAGGTTGCGGCACTCACCGGGCGGTTCGATAGGATTCAGGAGCTGCTGGAGCAGCAGGCTGTGGCGGCGGCTGGGGCGGCAGGTGTAGGCCGTGGTCCCCCTGCGCCTTCGGTTCATGCCCCTGATATGGCCGAGGGTGTGGGCGGCGTATCGGTTCCGGTGGTGGCACAACCCCCACCGGTGGATATTCCTCCGGTGAGTTCGAGTTCTCCTACACCCGCGGTGGCGGCTGATGAGGCGGAGCGCGAGCGCGGTTACGTGGCGCTCACGAGGTTCACGAAGTTTCACCCACCTACTTTCGACGGAGAGGTGGTGGATCCAGCGACGGTGGAGTCTTGGCTGACGGCTATGGAGACTCTCTTTGAGGACATCTTCACCTTGGAGAAGGACAAGGTGAACTTGGCCGCGCATTGCTTCGAGAAGCGGGCTAGGACTTGGTGGAAGAGGGTCAAGCAGGACCGATCCCCGGAGCTTCCCCCGATTGATTGGGCGGAGTTCCGCAAGCTGATGTTCGCCGAGTACTTCCCAGACAGTGACAAAAGGAGGATGCGGGAGGATTTTCGCAAGCTGAAGCAAGGGAACCGCACGGTTCGGGAGTACGAGCGGGAGTTCACCCATCTCCTGAGCTGCGTCCCGGACGTAGCGGCGACAGAGCAGGACCGAGCGGATTGTTTTGTTCGAGGTCTACGGCCCGGAGTTTTCAGATTGGTGCATGCCTTGAAGTTTCACTCTTTGGCGGAGGCTTTGGATCGTGCGCTGTGGGTCGAGCACGGGAACGTTTGCGAGCGTGAGGACCGTGAGGCGCTCGACAAGGATAAGGGCAAGAAGAGACAGGGCGGTGGTTCGGGCGGTCAGTCTAGCTCCAAGCGGCCCCCGAAGTATCCACGCTCTCAGCCCAAGGGTCGTGGTGCTCAGCGATGCGTCTTCTGCGGCGGAGACCACCGGCCGGGTGTTTGTGAGCAGCGCCGAGGGAGGTGCCTCAAGTGCGGGCAAGCTGGACATGTCATCCGCGACTATCCTCAAGGAGGAGCTTCGCCCGCTATGTCGACTGCTTCGGTCCCGGCGGTTCCGGCTCGCTATGGCTTGCCCCCACCTGCGGCATCTACTGGGCGAGCGGCGGCGCCACGCCAACCTGAGCCTGCCCGATCAGCGCCGAGCGGGAGGATGTATGCAGCACCCGTGCATGTTGAGGAGCCTTCGGAGGCCGACGAGCGCAACGTTGTGGCACGTATCATTTTGGTTAAAGGTGTTCGAGCTAGAGCTTTGTTTGATACTGGCGCATCACACTCTTTTATTAGTCAATCCTTCGCACAAGCACACGATATCGAGTATCGTCTGGGGGAGCACGTGTGGCATGTTGAGGGCCCCGGGCGATCCTTTATGGTTAGGGAGCGATGTTTGGCATGTCCAGTGCAAGTGGATGACTGGGTTATGCCTATCGATCTGTTGGTGCTCCAAAGGTTGAAGGAGTTCGATGTTATTTTGGGCATGGATTGGCACTCGAAGTACTATGTGTCAATTGATTGCCTGACTCGAGTTATTACGTTTCGGGAGCCGGGTCAGGTTGAGTTCACCTACCGAGCTTGCAAGAGCTCGTGCTTCGCCGCGACGGTATCGGCGACTAGAGCGAGGAAGTTGGTGAACAGCGGTTCCGCAGCCTTTTTGGCGACCGTTGTGGAGGTCGATCGAGTGGTTCCGACCCTCAAAGAGTTGGCGGTCGTACGGGAGTTCCCCGACGTGTTTCCCGCGGAGCTACCGGGTATGCCGCCGGACCGGGAGATCGAGTTCATGATTGACTTGGTTCCCGGGACAGCACCGATTTCTAAGGCCCCGTGTCGCATGGCGCCGGCCGAGTTGAAGGAGTTGAGAGATCAATTGCAGGATCTTCTCGACAAGGAATTCATTAGGCCGAGCATTTCGCCGTGGGGTGCCCCGGTTTTATTCGTGCGGAAGAAGGATGGATCTTTTCGACTCTGCGTGGATTACCGCGAGTTGAACAAGGTCACGGTGAAGAACAGGTACCCGCTACCCCGTATCGACGACCTGTTTGATCAGCTGCAGGGGTCGCGAGTGTATTCTAAGATTGATCTTCAGTCCAGTTACCATCAGTTAAAGATCAAGCCGGGAGATGTTCAGAAGATGGCGTTTCGCACGCGTTATGGACACTACGAGTTCACGGTGATGCCGTTTGGGCTCACCAATGCCCCGACAGCATTCATGAGCTTGATGAACTGAGTGTTCCAGGAGTGCTTGGACCGATTTGTCGTAGTCTTTATAGACGACATTTTGGTATATTCGCGTAGCGACGAGGAGCACGCGGAGCATTTGCGCACGGTACTTCAGATTCTTCGGGAGAAGAAGTTGTACGCAAAGCTGAAGAAGTGCGACTTCTGGCTCAGGGAGGTTGCATTTCTCAGGCATGTTATTTCCGAGAGTGGTGTCTCTGTTGACCCGAGGAAAGTTGAGGCTATTGAGAATTGGCCGCGCCCGACGAGTGTAGCTGAGGTCCGTAGCTTTGTGGGCCTAGCTGGTTATTATCGACAATTCGTAGAGAGGTTCTCTAAGATTGTGACTCCACTTACCCGCTTGACTCAGAAGGGCACCAAGTTCGTTTGGAGCGACGAGTGCGACCGGAGTTTTAAAGAGTTGAAGCAAAGGTTAACTTTGACTCCGGTGCTCGCCTTACCGGTGCAGGGGCAGGACTACGTCGTCTATAGTGATGCTTCTTGTCTGGGTTTGGGGTGTGTGCTGATGCAGGGCGGGAAGGTTATTGCCTATGCATCCCAAAGAGCTATGAAAAGAATTACCCCATTCATGATTTAGAGTTGGCGGCGGTGATCTTTGCCTTGAAGCTTTGGAGGCATTATTTATATGGTGCTCATTGCGAGATCTACACCGACCACAAAAGCTTAAAATATTTGTTCACCCAGAAGGAGCTGAATCTGCGACAGCTGCGGTGGTTTGAGTTGCTTAAGGATTACGATGTTGATATTCTCTACCACCCCGGGAAGGCGAATGTAGTCGCCAATGCGCTTAGCCGAAAGCCTGTTGAAAACCTAGCTTTATGGGTTACCGATCAGACGCCCCTACTGTTGCAAATGGGGAGGATGAATCTTGAGGTTGTAGCTCCCGAGGTCCCGGCGATGTTGATGGCGCTTGTGGTCCAGCCGACCCTATTGGATAAGATTAAAAGTTTGCAGCTGGCGGACTCGTTTCTCCAAAAGGTGCGGCAGAGTATAGTTGATGGCCACGGTGGAGATTTCACTATGGATGCTGACGGTGCACTTCGGTTTAAGAACCGGTGGTGTGTACCTGCGGACAAGGAGCTTCGCAAGCTTGTGTTGCAGGAGTCACATTGGTCTCCTTATGCTGATCACCCAGGCGGCACCAAGATGTTCCACGAGTTGAAGTTGCTCTATTGGTGGCCGGGACTTAAGGCGGATATTGGGCGCTTTGTGGCGAAGTGCTTAGTATGCCAACAGGTTAAAGTGGAGCGTCGATTTCCAGCGGGGAAGCTTCAAAGTTTACCTATTCCCGTCTGGAAGTGGGAAGACGTCTCGATGGATTTTGTCGTTGGCTTGCCTCGATCGACCGGTGGCCACGATGCAATCTGGGTGATTGTGGATCGCTTGACGAAGTCGGCACATTTCATACCGATCCATGGCACTTGGGCAGGCGAAAGATTGGCTCAGGTATATCTTGACGAGATAGTGAGGCTTCACGGGGTACCGAAGTCGATTGTATCAGATCGAGACCCCAAGTTCACCTCACATTTCTGGAGNGGCACACGTCTCGAGTTTAGCACTGCATTCCATCCCCAGACAGATGGGCAGACTGAGAGGACTATTCAGACTCTGGAGGATATGCTGCGAGCGTGTGTTATTGATTACAAGGGCGGTTGGTGTAAGTATCTGCCGATGGCCGAGTTCGCCTACAACAACAGTTATCATGCTAGCGTGGGAATGGCACCGTTCGAGGCTCTCTACGGGCGGAAGTGTCGAACTCCCATTTATTGGAGTGATGTAGGCGAGTGAGTTGAATTCGGTCCGGATGTTTTGCGAGAGGCGGAAGAGAAAGTCCACCTTGCTCGCAAAAGGTTGCTCACGGCGCAGTCGCGACAGAAAAGCTATTCAGATAAACACTGTAGAGATTTGGAGTTCGCGGTGGGTGACCGCGTGTTTTTGAAGGTTTCGCCGATGCGAGGCGTGAAGAGGTTTGGGGTGCGAGGGAAGCTAAGTCCTCATTATATTGGCCCCTACGAGATCTTGGAGCGAATTGGGACGGTGGCGTACCGACTTGCCTCGCCCCCGAAGCTTGCGGGTGTGCACAATGTCTTCCACGTCTCCAATCTTCGCAAGTACGTGCATGACCCCGAGCATGTTCTAGTTTATGAGCCGCCGGAGCTTCAAGAGGATATGAGCTATGGAGAGTTTCCGATGGAGATTTTGGGTTGAGAGGTGCGTAAGCTTAGGAATCGAGAGATTTCCTATGTTAAGGTCTGGTGGAGCAATCACGACGATCGCGAAGCCACTTGGGAGCTTGAGGACCAGATAAAGGCGAATTATCCTCACTTGTTCGAGGATTGAGGTAAGAGTTTTGTTCGAATTATGAGTTGAGTTGTTTCGAGGACAAAACTCCTTTTAAGGGGTGGAGAATGTGAGATATTGAATCTTGATGGTTTGTGGCTAACTTTGGCCAAATGGACCAAAGTGGGCAATTGAACGGTTTGGACAAGTTCCATGCCGTATTCCAACAAGTTTGGAAGAGCAAAATGAGTTCCAAAGGTGTTGGAATGGTTTTGACATCGATCGGCGCGAAGTAGAGCCGAAGAGAAGTGAAAACGGCTTTCTGGAGATGTTGTACCGGTACAAGAGTGAAGGCTGTACCGGTACAACCATCGCAGCTCTCGGTTTGGGGGGCTGCCAGGCCTTGTACCGGAACAAGGGGGCTTGTACCGGTACAAGCACTGCGCAACCGAGAAACCGAGCTCTCGGTTTGGGGGGCTGCCAGGCCTTGTACCGGAACAAGGGGGGCTTGTACCGGTACAAGCACTGCGCAACCGAGAAACCGAGCCTCGGGTTGGGCTCTTTGCCAGGCCTTGTACCGGTACAAGAATCCATGTACCGGTACAAGGGACCCGAAAATGTGGATCTGGTTGGAAAATTAGTTTTTTTGAGGGGGCTTTTGGGATTTTGTTACAATAGAGGTCTTATACCTCTCTCTCAGCCACTCCCTCTCATTTTCTCTCCCTCTCTATCACCTCTCTTGCTCTCTCTCTCTCTAAACCGAAAAGAAGAAGGAGAAGAAGGAGAGAAAGAAGAAGAAGAAGAAGGAAAGGAAGGAGAAGATCAAGTAGAAGAAGAAGAAGCTTCTCTCCCACCTCTTCCTCAAGCTAGGGTTTGCTTTGGAGCAAACCCTATAGGTAAGCCTCAACCCTAACTTGTGATTTCTAGGGTTTGGGAGGTTTTTGTTACTTTTAAGGGTTCAAATAGGACCTAATGAGTTTTGAGGACATGGATTTAGCTCACATTGAAGCTAGAAACCATGGTTTCCCTTGGGTGCTAAACCTAGGGTTGGATTTTGGGGTTTTTGGGATTAAAGGGTTTTGATCTATTTTGATGGGTCGGAAACCTAATTGTTATGTCCCCGAACGCGTAGGCGAAGACGGTTCGTCGATCCGTCGAGCGAGCGTGGAGATATCGCCGATTTGGTCGCTCTAGGGTTCGTTTTGACCCAAGGTGTTGAAGCGGCTCACGTGGACCGCGACGCCGAGTTTCTTAGCTTTTCGGCACTACCACAAGGTGGGTGGTGACCATCCCGAAGCCATGGGGCTACGTTCTATGTCCAAGTTTATTATTGATCTAATTGCATCTTATTCATGTTACATATAGGGTTATAAAATGAATGTTGTTGCTTATATTTGCATGCTAGTAGCTTTATATCTTGTGATTGATCCATGATCTAGTATGCATGAAAACCTAGACCCTATATGAAATGATTAATGTTATGTTGCTAAAGAACTAGTATGATGTAACTAGTGTTATAGTTTGATAATGAGTTATGATGATGGCATCTAATCTCTCTCCCCCT
>NW_017891960.1:0-10533 GCF_001540865.1 Ananas comosus | reverse complement strand
TAGGCTAACTGCGCCTTAAGATCTCAAGACTAGTTCAGGTGGAGAAGAGTACCCCGCCTCTTTTTCGCCTAAATCATATCATCGAAGGTCCGCCCAATTCTCAAGTCCTACAAAGAGCATACCCCGTCCTCACCGACTCACATCTCGAGGTGCCGACCTCAATCTCGACTACGGTACAGGCGCTATTCTCGCTCAAATCTATAGGTGAAAGCAATAGTTATGCCCTCCGTGTATGTTAGGCAAATCCACTTATCTGATACAAGCGAACATTACTCAATGTCGAGCTGAACTCATACTGGAGGCTATCATTCATACTATTATGAGCGTTCATCAATAAGGCTAAGGCTAAAGTGCCAGGCTGATTATTACACAATGTAACTTCATCAGGGTTACCCAATTCTCTCGGCGGAACTCGAGCGTCTTCGCGCACAGTCTCACGTCTGTAAGTCTCCTAGGGACGGTGGCTAGCTATTACACCTACCCAGAGACCGCCTGCGACACTACACTGGTCAAGGGGCAACTACACTGGCCCCCTCGCGTTGCCAAAACTCCGGAGTGCACTTACCTGTGAGAGATACCTCCCAGGTGCAGACAGGCTAAGTGAGCTCGATCCAAATCTCATGAGACTGGGAAGCATCCTAATCAACTAAGGATTAATGTCAATTCAACTGGAAACACCCTATCATCTAAGGGTCTAACAACTCATTCACTCAATGTCCAGTCTACATACTCAACCTTCATGCAACTACACTAAGGCTTCTCATATGTGCTATCAACTAGCATGCCACTGTCTATAGGTTAACAATTAACTAGATGCCACTCGTCCTTTACAGTTCAAGACTCTAGTTCACACTTTGATTTAGGTTCTTCGTCTCACCACAACACAAAACACTAGTTATCCATTTGCCTAGGTTCCGAATCCATCACATATCATCTCATATGGGTTAGGTGCAATACTAAACTTCATTGGCATACTAGATTTCAAGTGATTATATCTACCAAGGCTACATTACACACTAGCATGCAAATATAGGATACAAGTTTCTAAACACCCTATATTACACTCATAATATGCAACTTTGATCAATGACAGTTTAGAGTTTCCAATTGCACTAGTATAATTACTAAGTTCTTCATCCACCACCTATCATCTCATTCATAGGGTTTCACATCACATATATAAACCTCAAGATGTTAGATATAAGCACTAATGGCCAAATACATTTTACTTTTCAAGAAGCATGCAATATATAATAGAACCAACCTCAACTTCACCCTATAATGGCAAGGTATCGACTATACTTATTATGCATAATTGATCACATAGAGATACTTAGACATAGGAGAAGCCCGATTGCTTTCGGGATGACACCCCACCTTTTACTGCGTTCCCGATGCTATGTCGTCACTTGCATCGGCCCTCCCGCGCGGCGCACGCCCGCTCGGCTTGCCCAATCCGCGAGCGACCACCAACGCTTACTTCGAATCCGCGTCGGAATATTAAAGGTTTCGGTTTTTGTCACATGCTTCAATACGTTTTCGATTTACGACGTTTCGCCTCGCCCTCCAGGCGAAACGAAGCCAACGTCGTTTCCTTTAATAACTTTGCACCGGCTCGACGAATCGGCCGAACCGTCGCTTTCAAGTGTTCAGTGACCTTCAATTAGGTTTACAGAGGGTTAAACTTGAGATCAAACTCCTACTAGGTAGCAAAACTTGCACTTTAGAGCCTAGTGTTCAATGTGACGAGATAAATCACTTAAATTGATCAGCATTCTAGCATATTCATCTAACCTTAGCATGCTAGAATAACTCTAAATCCATTCTTTGAAGCTTAAAACCCAAACTACAAAGACGATACCATTAAAGGGTTTTGAAGCTTACCTTCAAACCTTGAACTCCAATGGGAGGGAAAAAGAAGATGGAGAAGATGGAAATCCACCTTTTTAGGTTAGCTTCGATCTCCACCAAAATCCATCTAATTTTGGAGGAGATCTAGAGAGAAGAAGAGATTTCTCTCTTTTCCTTCCATGCGGACGAGTGTGTTGTGTGTATTGCCCTGTGTGGTGTGTGTGCTGGTTGGTGTACGCAGGTTGAGGGAGGAGAAAGAAAGAGCAATGCTCTTTTCCACAAGTAGCCCGCCTCACTAGTTCAGCTTTTCGTTTAGTCCCCTCAAATCTGATAAGTTCCTGTCGGAACCCTTTCTGGAACGTCCGGTTTGCGCTTCAAACTCTTGAACGGTAGTCTCGGTTTAACGTACTGAGTAATGAATATACTCTAAGTTTCAGTTTCGACTCCCTGTTTGGTCAACCGAAAACTGGCGAACTGCTGTAATCTTTATCAGATAGCTTTCGGATTTTATTTCTCACTCTACGGGTGTCAGAAAAATATGAAACCTTAAATCTAGCCTCATAAAAATATTTCTGACTTATCCTCCAATTTTCATAATTTTCTGAGACTGTGCATTTTCTGCTAATTTATCTGCCCCGTCTCTCACAGAAAATTCTAAATCTTCTGTTTTCATTCCGATTTCAGCACAAGTCACTTCTAACTCATATTTCACTTCTCCAAATCCAATAAAAATAGTATCTCATACTATTTTTATTTTTATTTTTATATTTAAATCCAGTATATTACATTCTCCCCTCCTTAATAAGAGTTTCGTCCTCGAAACTCAATCAACTCCATCTCCAATTCACACCTCAATTTAACTCATCGAGTAATCGAGGATTCTAATGCACTTTCGCATCTCGGAGCGGTCTTTCACTTATTGGAACTACTTAGAGGTCCATTAAGGAGGATGTGAGACCAGATTCACTCACATTCGCTAAGCGTAACTCCGAAAGTGCATTACGGGTCTCCGTCATTCTTGGTGGTAGCGCAAGTCGAAGCTCAACGACTCTACGCGTTCCAACATCTTTCACCATTCGGCATGCAAGAACTCTTCTTTGCATTTGCTTTTCCCCCTCGGGGCATTGCGATTCGACTACCAACATTGCTCAAAAGCAATATCATTGGTGCATCACCCAATCGCGAGTGTTCTAACCATATCCGGACCTTGCTTTACCGCGAGATGGCCTACCCCGGCATATCTCGACTCTTAATCCACAAGAGAGCACTATCTTCAAGTTCTCCAAGTTCCTCCAATCATGACCCAGCTTGCCTGGGCAAAAATCACACTCGGGGACCGGTCTTGCCCCACCTGGGACCGGTTGCCCCACGCTGCGCAACCCTCCGCCTCGGGGCAACTGGTCCCTCCCTCCTAGGACCGGTCCCCGAGAGCAAGCTCGCGCAGACCACGTTCGGGAACCGGTCCCTCCCGCCAGGGACCGGTCCCCGAGAGCAAATCTGCCAAGTGCAATTTCTTGCACCATTTGCTCTCGCGGACTCCATTGCAATGCACTTCTAGTGCACTCGACTTCTTCGGCACGTACAAAGCACTTCCACTCGACAATTAGTCGATCTTGAGCGAAGTTCAACTCTCGTATTTCGAAAATTCGCTCCCTTACTCCCAACTCCTCCACGGAGTTACCAGCTAAACCGATTGCGTCGGCTTCCACAAGTGGACCAACGGTCGTAATACCACGTCGGCATACCCCTAAACCTGTCGCAACTACGCATAGCGTCTCTCGCTCGCATCGTAGACCCAATCATAACCGGGCGAACTTCTCACTTGGGAATTCGCACACACTCAAACCAGGAGCAACCACGACCCCAAACCACATCAAATCCTGAGGTTAGGTCAAAATCGCACTCTCAGCGCATCCTCAATCCCATGATCTATCATGTGGAATTTCACATTCTCGGGTCTAAGCTCGGACTACCGTCCTGACCAAAACTCTGCCCTACCCATAGGTATCGGGCCGCTGTTACTCACAGCTGACTGCGCCTGCCCCAAGGGTCTAGGCTCCACAGTCCACAATGGTCCAGGCACGGATCATCCCTAAGCACTACCCGTCGTCGTCGTCCTACACGACACATTCTATCGAGTTGCATGTACCACTCTCGGCTCCTAAGTACCTAGTGAGAGCCACCAGCCCTACGAGTGATTCATGGCCCGCTTCACACTTAGCAATGCTATAGTGCTACTGCCAACACACTCACCCGGCTGAGTCAACAACCGCACTCCATGAGTAACCACGCTCGAGCGCCCTAAGCCTCTACAGCGTCTCACACGAAGTCCAGCATTAGGCAACTTGCCTATGCACATCGGCTACACGAGCACGACTCGCCCACCTCAACTCGAGGTACTACTAGGCCTACGTGCCCGCACTCGGCAACTACTCGGCTACTCTCTCAACAGTGATTCTACTCTCACTGTTCGATCTACCGAAACAATATCCGAGATGCTCAAGCCACTCGGTATTCGCAATTCCACTGCGCAACTATCGCAATTCGACAATCACTGCCTTGAGAGTCGCTTCACCACTTCGTGTCTACCACGAGTCTCACTTCTCGCCCAACAACCATCACCAGCAATTTGCTAGTGCCATCAAGCTCGCTACCTGCTCCAGCAGGCGCTACACTCTCACCACATAAGCACGCTCGGGTGTCTACGCTAACCCGTCCACTTGGTCCCTACTACAGTAACAAATACAAATAGTAGCCAATGACCACAAGAAAATGCATGCAATTTTCCAAGTCTACATCACGCAGAAGCATATGATTGCTTTAATTAAATCATACCTGCCACGATGCCACGCTTCTCGACCCTAGCAAGTCCCTCCTTTTGAGCGGCAACCACCCGACCGCTCGGAGCCAACCGGGTCACCTCGAGCTGACGCGGCGCCATCGTACGTCCCACCGATACGGTAGACGGTGGAACTCCAGCCAACTGCCTTGGAGGCACTGGGACGAATGTAACAAACGGTGCAGGCGACGCTCCCTCTGGGCAGTAACGGCTTATATGCCCCGTCCGACCACACCTGAAGCACCGTCCCGCCTTATGCTCACAATTTCCTGCGCGATGCTCTCCACTGCAGATCACACATCGCTTAGGTCCATAGCCATCGGACCACCTCACTCGATACTTCGGGGGCTTCTGGGAACTAAACTGTCCCCCCGAACTACCGCCAGGTCGTTTCTTTACTCCACTCTCCTTGAACGCCTCGCGTTTCTGTCTCATTTCGCTAGCTGTCACATCGAGTACCGCAGAACCCGAAGCCGCCAGAGGAACACTAACCGATGGGGAATGTATCGCCACCGAAACTGCCGCCAGGCCCTCACCCTCAGCCGCATCAAGCGCGCGAATCGAGGGCGCGGGCAAACCACGACCTTCAGCCGCCGTCGCGGCCGCCGCCGCTACCAGCCGCTCCAAACGCTCCTGGAGCCGCTCGATCAAACTCCCTTGGCGTTGAACCACGCCAACTAGTGCAGTCATCTGCGCCCGCAGTTTCTGCACTTCGCTTGACCCAGCCCGCTCAGGCACCTCGGAAGGCGGTGCCGGAACAGACCCACGCGCATGGTGTCTCCTTGGTGCCATTGGCTCCTGAAACACACCAACTCGGTTAATCACCTTAACCCATTAACTTCGCCACAATAGCGAAACAACACGACTCAATCGGGCGAAAGTCACATCAGGGTGCCTATTCTCACCACTCAGTTTCATGTTGTATGCATCCAACATGAACACTCTCGTGTGAGAATAAACAGAACCTTGAATCCACCTCTAACATCCGTCTTAGAGGTTTACTAACTCGACCCAATCGATTCAACTTCCGCCACCGCATAGGTTTACGTTCCACTCACGCACCTATAACCTTAAGGTTCACCGTCCTAGGGTCTCCTAGGTCAGCCCTAGACTCTCTCTTTGCTTGCTCTTAACTCGCTCTGATACCACTACTGTCATGCCCCAACGCCCCGAGGCCGCTACCGATTTGGCACGGTTCGGGCGCGGCGGGCGGACCGCCGAACGGACAGCACCTCCCCTGTCCGCCCAAGGCTCAAACGAGATTGTGTACAACAAGTTCCCAGGAAAACAACTTGATTACATACACAATCATGCAACAACAGCGACGAGAGCACAACCAGTGCTAAACAATCAAGAGCAAGCATCACAAGTAATAAACAAGTGAATAAAAGAGAGATACTAAGCTATTACATCCATTCAACTCTAATACATTTAATTTCAACTTAGCTTTACATTCATCCAAAGCATAAACTTAAGTTTACATTTCCAAAATAGCCTCACACCTATACATCATCTACTCTCAAGTATATAGGGTAACAACTAATGCAATAGGAAAGCATCTACCAATAAGCACTAGGGCGCTAAGCCCTTGCCGCGATCATCTGCCGGTCCGCTCTCGTGTGTACCTGTACCCCAAAACCACACGGGGTGAGAACTATATAAATATAGTTCCCAGTGGGTTCGGCCGCCGACTCCGCCGATCTTCCCACTAGGTCCAAGCTGGCACAGATAGATAGATAGAAAGAGATATATGGAAATAGACTGCTACTATATCTACTATGCCATCAAATGCAAGGAATGCATGTCACATCATTTATCATGCTAGTATGCTTTAACAATGGAGTAAATACCACTACAACGTAGCTATGCAGCGTACTATATCTAAACATGGTATGAATGCAGTTTCGCTTATGCAATTCATGTTACTATCCAATCGACTAGGCCAATCTTGCCTAAGGTCTCAAGTCCAGGAGGTGAAGAGCTACCCCACTCTTTTCCCGCCTAACTCATAACTCAAAGGTCCTAGACAAAGAGCTACCCCGCTCCTTGCCCGACTCATATCTCGAAGGTCCGACCCAATCTCGAAAGTCCTAGGCAAAGAGCTACCCCGCTCCTCACCCGACTCACCTCTTGACGGTCAGACTCAATCTCGAATAGGTACAAGACTGTTCCACTCAAATCTCATAGTAAAGGCCAACCATCACACTACTACATGCTCAATAGTTTACCCAATCACTCGGCTAGCCTAGAGGCTCACTCTCAACCTCACGTCTATGCTATAGGTGCCACACCTACTCTCAGTCACACTGGTGAGGATCCGCTCACTCACCTAATACCGTCTACGGGACCCAATAAGGCTATCCCTCCAGCTAATCTCAATGGGGAGGATCTGCTCACTCGCCCAACTCTCGACATAGGTGCCACAACTCAATCTCAATCTAGTGGATGAGGAACCGCTCACTCAAGGTGAGAACTACTCACTCAACCAACTCTCAATCTCCTGGGTGAGGAACCGCTCACTCAAGGTGAGAACTACTCACTCAACCCAGACCGTCTGCGGGGCCCAAAAAGGCTAACCCCTCGGGACCCAAAAGGCTATCCCTATCGTGTGACAACTCCGGAGTGCACTGCTTGTGTGGAGCGACCACACCAAGCTTCGAACAGACATAGAGTATGATCAAATCCGCGTCACTGAGGATATCATATCATCTAGGGTTAACAACACCACTCTTTAGGTTCTCTACCAAACCATAACTAGGGAAATCCACCCATGCAATGTATCATAACTAGGGAAACTCACTAATCCCTATACTCAAATATCATAAGTGTCAACTACACTAGATTCTCATGCAATATGCCATTTCATGCAACATGCCACAAACTAGGGAAATGCACCTATTCCCTATGTTCAATGCTATAAGTGTCAACTACACTAAGTCCGATGCCACTCGTCATATTATTTACTTGTCAAGATGCCACTCGTTCTCAATACTCTAATTGTACACAATGACTAGGTGTTCATTCAACTAGAGTCCATCCACATTAATCTTGTTATTATAGGGTTTCACAACACTATGTCCCAATCACATGCATACTAGGTACAAGTATTTAAGCAACTCAACTTTACACTACTCTACTAGCATGCAAGAATATATATATATATATGTATATATATATATATACATTTATCATCTAGCACCCTATAATGCAAAGCTCGATATGCATAATTGATCAACATAGAGATACTTGGACATAAGGAGAAGCCCGATTGCTTCGGGATGACACCCCCCACCTTTTATCGCGTTCCGATTGCTCATCGTCACTCGCAATCGGCCTCCCGCGGCGCACGCCGCTCGGCTCGACCCAATCCGCGCGCGACAACCAACGACCTCCGATCCGCGATCCGGAAATTATAGGTCTTCGGTTTCTTGTTATGATGCTCCAAATCCGTTTCCAGGATTTTACGACGTCGCCTCGGCCCTCCAGGCGGAAACGAAGCCTAAACGTCCGTTTCTTTAATAACTTTGCACCGGCTCGACGAATCGCCGAACCGTCGCTTCCAGCGCGTTCAGTGACCTATCAATTAGGTTTACAGAGGGTTAAATGAGATCAAACCCTACTAGTAGCAAAACTTGCACTTTAGAGCCCTAGGTTACAATTAGGCAATAAATCACTAAATTGATCCTAGATTCTAGCAATAATCATCTACTTAGCATGCTAGAATAACTCTAAATCCATTCTTGAAGCTTAAAACCCAAACTACAAAGAGATACCATTAAAGGGTTTTGAAGCTTACCTTCAAACCTTGCTCCAATGGAGAGGAAGAAGATGGAGAAGATGGAAATCCACCTTAGAGCTTCGATCTCCACCAAATTCCATCTATTTTGGGGGAGATCTAGAGAGAGAAAGAGATTTCTCTCTTTTCCTTTCCATGCGTGTGTTGCGTGTATGCGTGTGTGTGTGTGTGTGTGTGTGTGTGTGTGTGTGTGTGTGTGTGTGCTGGTTGTGTACGCAGGTTGAGGGAGGAGAAGAAGAGCAATGCTCTTTTCCACAAGCAGCCCCCTCAACAATTCCACTTTTCAGTTTAGTCCCTCAAATCTGATAAGTTCCGTCGGAACCCTTCTGAATGTCCGTTTGCGCTCAAATTTGACAGGCAGGCTCAGTTTAACGTACTGAGTAAGAATATATCTTAAGTTTTCAGTTTCGACTCCGTTTGGTCACCGAAAACTGTGCCGAACCGAACTTAATGCTTTATCCAGACTACTTTCGGATTTTTATCTTCTGCACTCCTCGGTGTCAGAAAAATATGCAACCCTTAAATCTAACCTCAAAAATAAAAATGATTTCTGACTTATTTCTTCACAATTTCATAATTTTCTGCAGACTTGTGCAGTTTTCTGTAACGTCGGATATTGGGGGCGGTCCGTCTCTCCAGAAATTCTAGAATACATTCTGTTTTCATCTCCGATTTCAGCACAGATGACTCTAACCTCATATTTCACTTCTCCGAAATCCCAATGAAAAGTATCTTCAACTATTCTTTAGTTTTATTTTTTATATTTAAATGTCGGTATTTACACTCGAGGGGTCCGAGTGTGGTGCGGACCGGCGAGCATGCGGGTGGCGTGGCGGGCGCAGCCGGTGGCATGCGGCGGCGAGATCAAGCCCAGTCATACGCTTCGTCGGGCTTCAAGGGCCGCCGGGCTAAGGCGGAGGTGGCGGGCCAGGAGCTCGGACTCGACAGATCGGCGCTGGACGGCTGAGGGAAGGCCGTGCAATCCTAACCAGATGGGGGCGCGACGCTCGGCGGTGGCGGCGCGGCTCCAAGTTGCCCGCCACGAGTCCAGGGCGGTGAGGGAGCTCCCACGACAGCCGCGGCAGGCGGGACACGGGGATAAGCACGCCGAGGTTCACCGGGTCGGCTAGGAGGGCGGCGCGCGCGGAAGGAAGGTGGTGGCGATCGGCGCTCGAAACTCGAGGTTAGGCCCGGCTCGGTCTGGGCTGACCTTTGGCCTGGCCGAGTCCCTCAAGGCGCTCCGGCGACGTCCGGGGATGGCCGGAGCCAGGGAAGAACGTGCTGGAGGGTGATCACGGCCCGGGGGCTTTTTTTCCCCCCTTCCAAGAGGTGCGGACCCTCTCTACCTGCTATCTGCCAGGTGGGGGAAGAGGCATGGCCGAAGAGGGTGACTGGAAGGCTGCTGGCGGTTTCCGCGGCCGGACAGCTCGCCGCGCCGGGGCGCGCAGCACGGCAGGGCAAGGCCATGGGGCGGCAAGGTGTCACGGGTCACTAGGGGCGGATTAGGGTTAGGGTTCCAATAGTGAACCCTAACTAACATTATATTATGTGGGTAACAAATGCGCCCAAAAGTCCCTCCAAACTCAAGCAATTCAACGCGAATCCCTAACGGCGTGAGTAAAACACATCCCACAATAGCCCCTCCATGCCGCGACTCTTGTGAAACGGTACATAAAAATATCGGCGACTATTTGCGAAATTACCGTTTTGCCAATCCTGACCTCTTCCTCGATCACCGGCGATCTCCGCAGATCCGTCCGTCAAGATTTGTGAACAGATTGCACCAGTGCGATCAGCACCTCGAGACAACAAAGCTACACTACGATTCATCTCGATCCGCACAGGATATCATCACAAAATCCAACCTTCTTCGCAATAAGAAAGGAAAACACACACAAATACATATAGAAACATGTATTTTTGGATTTTCTCGAAATTCGTGCTTACATAACCAAATCCATCAGCGCCACTAATTCAGAACAGCTGAACGTCGAAACGAGAACATATTGGACTGATAGAAACGGAGCCCGATACCGCACCAGAACAT
>NW_017891959.1:0-10546 GCF_001540865.1 Ananas comosus | reverse complement strand
GGTAACAGAGTAGTCCTCTGCTGTGTACTCTGTAGTTGGCTTAGATTGCCCTGTTCCTACATTGTTAACCTAGAAGAGAGCCAAAATATAGATTATTTGGATCATATATTATTAATTTTAGTAATATATTCAAAGACAAATTAACAGCTCTTTAGATAGAATCTTTTAAAACAAGGGAGATAGTCCCTAGGATATGGTCCAATTTCACTTTGGTACCTAGGATATTTTCGCTTGCAGCGATATTTTCATTGTAGTTGTTGCTCCAATGATTCAGATTAGAACTTCTGCTTTCGTAGCCTATAATAGAAGCTAATGTTGGCCACCTACCAGCTCTAACAGGGATTTTGCTTTAGAGTCAAGCGAAAAACTGCTTAATTGTCTTCAATGCAGACCTAAGTTTTCCCATTTGTTATTTTCTATATGTACACGCAATTGAAACATGGATTCGCAACTTCTTGCTTTCCACACACATACACATATATAGAATTGGGCTTAATAGTATTCAGACTCTTTTGCTATCGAGTTTTTAATTTTTAAATAAAAATTTGTAGGATGATAATAGTGGTTCCTTCAGGGTTGAGTGGGCAGTTGGTTGAATTGTATGATGTAAAGGATGGAATTGATTAAACGGCAAAGTCGAAAGCAAAAAAACTCAAATATTATTAATAGTATTCCAGCTCAACTCTCTCTCTCTTTCTCTCTCTCTCTCTCTCTCTCTCTCTCTCTCTATATATATATATATATTCTTTGTTAACTAAAAAATAAATCTAGTAAAAAATGGGTTCAAAATATTAACATCTTTAACCCGTTAAGTGTTGAACGTGAGAATTGAATCCACGACCTCACAAAATAAAAGAATCTAGAATCGACTCTGATACTATGTTATCTAAAGATCAATCTGTTAGGAAATATGCTCAAAAAGATATAGTAACACCCTTAAATCATGAACTTTTTTTTTTTGTTGATAGAGAAAAAATCATGAACTTGTTCATAGATGAATACATAATCTTTCGGCACATATATAATATGCATGTAAGATATATAGTTTTATATTACTTACAAGTATGCTGAGCTTTCCTTTGAAAATGGATTGGACCCTCTCCATTAGTTTCTCTCTTTCACATCTAGAAGAGACATCACAAGCTGATCCAGTGACTTTTAAGTTCATTTTTTCCCATTTACTCAAGCAATTTTGGAGGTCTACTTCATTTCTAGCACATGTATGCACTGTTGCACCAAGTACTGCTAACTCTTCAACAATAGCATGCCTGGATAAAATTTTCAATTCAAAGCAAATATATAAATGATTAGAGAATTTAATATAAATTTAGGCAAGATAGTTAATTGAACCAAATCCACTATTTGCATTTTAAATTTCACCCTTCTAAACTTCCTTTTTTTCAATTCTTTTTGTGCAATTTACAATCACACTAAACTCCAAGTTGTCCAGAATTTTTTGCCCCTTCATATATTAATCATTCCTTAGTTCTTCACAAAACTTAAAATCAACTTCTCCTTTATTTACCTACTTCTCTTATTAAAGAGGAAAACTAGTGCAGGTTTTGATAAAGAAACGCACAAAAGTTCCAAAAGGAGACCAGTGAATAAACAAGCAAATATATAAGCCAATGACAACACAAATTTAACATCAAAATCTATATGAGTTTATACTAAATATAATATACCCAATCCCTTTGGTGCCTCCTGTGACCAGAGCCGTTGCTCCAGCAAGAGACCATCTCTCTCCTCTCTTACTACAATCCATCCTCTCTCTCTCTCTCTCTCTCTCTCTCTCTCTCTCTCTCTCTGCAGATCTCTCTCTTTTAAAAATGCATGCACTTAATTTCTCCTCTAATTTCTTTTCTTTTTTTTTTTTTTTTCCCTTTTCTTTGCTAGGTTTTGATTTATGACTGGAAGAAGTTCACAGTTCTCTATCACACTTTAACACAGTGGGGCTTCTCAGAAAAGCACCACACATTGACACATACAAATTCCCTACCCTTTCTTAGATAAACACATACTACGGCCACATCAAATAACCCTTTCTTTTTTACAGGCCGTCCCAACGCAAGGGCTTGATGATTGGTATCCGAGATCTAAGTTCGAATCCTAGTTGATTCACATTTCCAGCTAAGTTTATTTCTTAATGAAATAAACGAAGCAGATAGCATACTACCGTTTTCTAAAAAAAATCCTTTTTTTTTTTTTTCAAATTTTAAGTCGCTTAATATTTTGTTGTTTAAAAATATTTTATTAAATTATCAAATTAGAAGTTCATAACCAGCAACATAGGCTATTTGGAAGGATTTTCTATTTAATTTTGGTTAAAAAAATTCAAATTCACTGAGAAGTGAGAACTCCCTCAACTATAGGCCATTCTGAAATTTGAAATAGACTTTTTGAGTATATAATTTTTCGTCCCACACTTACTCAACTATTTCGTTTTTTTAATTTAAATTGTTATACTTATTTAAGTTAAAGATATTACTAAATTTGATAGTCCTATTAATATTTGGTTCTTAATTACTACAAATTTATCTATTGAAAGTAATTAGAACTATTAATTTTAACAAAACTAATTAATAGTAACTTAATTAAAATTTTAATATGATTGACCAAAAATAGTGATGTTCAAAAAAAAGATTAGAAAGAATGTCAAACAAAATGAATAAAGTTTGAGGGATAATTTTGAGAACTGAATCCAACGGTGGAGATCATTTCCGACAGAGCAAAATGTCGTGCTGAAAATTTCTGCATACTAGGGCTTTGGAAATTTTACACTCTGCAGCAGTTTCTGAGTGGTTGCTTTGATCTTAACAACCAATATTTTTAGCACTGTTTCATGCGTTACTTAAGGCATGAATAATTTATTTATTTAACTATAGTTAAATCTTATGTAAACTTGCTCTTATGAAATATCGGTTCGTTGATACTAACCATTAATCTCAAAAGATCGAGCCGTTAAAAACAACATACACAGATCTCAATTATGACCCGGCCAATCAGTCTCATGCTATTTTGAACGTGATTCTGCCCATTTCAGCCTCCTGCCATTTCCTCGGCTGTGACTAGGCCCAACTAATCTCACCCCACTTCGAACATTACTCAGTCCAATCCGGCCTTCTATCATTTCGAATATGACTCGTTCCAATCTAACCTCCCGTCGCAGAGTAAAATGTTGGTCCCTTTAAGCCAACAATAAATTCTATCAGTATGTACTATAGAATTTAAATGGCTCATCATCTTGCAAATAGCAATTTATTAGAGAAAGTAACCAAGCACCAAACTTCACTCCTGCAGCAGTTCATCCCCAGTTTCGAATAATAACACTTTGTAAAATACAAGCACACTACACATTTGAAATGAAACTAAATATAACACACCCAACCATAACTATACTTGCATTAGAGCTTCTACATATCTGATGAAGCTTTATTCCAAGTTTCAACACCTTAAATTAAGTTCCTGCAGCTTCTGTAAACCTGCTAGGGAGGACGCTACGAAGCACCGTTGATGGTGCGGCCGCCGTCAACACAAATGACTTGGCCGGTGATGTACGACGCGGCCGGCATGCAAAGAAAAGCCACCATTGAAGCCACCTCCTCCGGCTCGCCGATTCGCGCGAGCGGAACCCGAGCAGCTTCTTTTGCTGTGAGCTCCGCATTGTCAAGCAGCTGTTGAAGCATAACAAAAAGGAGAATCATCTTAGTGAGTAACATAACAGGTTAAGTTATTACTATTATTAATTTGTATAAAAAAGAACAAGGTCGGAAAACGTAACTGGTTTGATGAGTGGGGTTTTGATTCCCCCTGGAGCTACGCAGTTTACGCGTATGTCGTCGCCCGCCCACTCGCAGGCCAGATTCTTCGTGACTTGATTCATGGCACCTGATCGGGAAGGAAAAGCACAGAGACAATAACAACATTTCGAATATCAAACTATCAAAATTTATTTAAACATTGATTTGAATTCAAAATTTGTACCTTTTGTGGCGGCGTAAATGGTGAGAGCAGGGAACCCTATAACTCCTGCAATGGAGGATACAAAGACAATATTACCCCTCCCTGATGCCTTAAGGAGGGGGTGGGCTAATTGGCTTAAATGGAAAGCAGATTCAAAGTTTGTGGCCATCAAAAAAGAGTAGTCCTCAGCTGTGTACTCTGTAGTTGGCTTAAGATAGCCTGTCCCTGCGTTGTTAACCTAGAAAAAGAGAACAAAAACATATATTTGAATCAATGGGATCCTATAACTGTTTTAAAGATTAGAAGGATATTCGTCAAAGACAAATAACAGCTATTGATCAGTTGTTGAAAATGTCTTGATTTATGTATCATTTTTCTCCTTATATATATAGTTGAACATGGACTTTTGGATGGAAGAAAACCTTTGTATAGGTCCCTAGTGTATGGCTCGATTTCACTTTGCTTCCTAATTTTTTCCGCCCGTAGTAACATTTTCATTAATTTTCTCGTAATAACTTTTGTATAGAATAACCGGTACAGAGAAGGCTTGAAGGTAGGTATTTAAAATCCTAAATTCGAAATCTTGTTGCTTTATATTTACAGCTAGATCAGCGTGGCTCAAATAGTTCAAATAGGAGATTCTGCTTTTGAAGCCTAGGAGCTATTTTCGACTAGCTGGCTACTTGCTAGCTTTACTTCGTATTGTTAAAAGCTCCAAGCGTTAAATTTGATGCTTCTTCTTCTCCTCAAACTCAGAGAAATTATTTTAAAAGCAAGCGAAAAAGGCTAATATAAATCTAAGTTTCTTCTGATTTATAATTTTTTTTTAATCTTCAATTCCATCAATATTATTATTATTATCTATTTCTAGTGTTCTGTAAAATTTATACGTCTATTAGTAGATGCAATCGATGCAACAATTAGAAACTACGTATCATTAATTAACTTCTTCATAAATCAATCTACAGTCTTTCAATATTACATAAAATATACAAATAAGATAGATAGTTTTATATTGCTTACAAGTATGTTGAGCTTTCCATGGAAAATGGATTGAACCCTCTCCATCAGCTTCTCTCTTTCGCTTCTCGAAGAGACATCACACACTGATCCAGTAACTTTTAGTTTCATCTCATCCCATCTCTTCAAGCAATTTTGGAGATCTACTTCATTTCTAGCACATACATGTACTGTCACGCCAAATCCTGCTAACTCTTCAACGACGGCATGCCTGAATAAAATTTTCAATTCAGAACAAATAAACAAAATGTAAATTAACCTACAGCATACAAATAAAGTTACTTATGTGATCTAATTAAGTGCTGGTTTAGAACTTCGAAAAAAAAGAAAAGATATGAACAGTGAGAATTGATGTGAATTGTAGTATTATACCCAATCCCTTTGGTGCCTCCCGTGACCAGTGCCGTTGCTCCAGCAAGAGACCATCTCTCTCCTCTATTACTACAATCCATCCTCTCTCTCTCTCTCTCTCTCTCTCTCTCTCTCTCTCTCTCTCTCTCTAGGTCGCTCTATCTCTTTTGAAAAGCGCTTTTTCTCACAATAAAGCAGGGCTTCTTAAAAAAGGACGAATTAATGGACGGCCACATATCCTCTAGCCACTCTCCTATAAACACATACGAACAAGAGAAACGTAACACCGACCATCCCGAGAGCAAGTGGCAAAGAGCTTGGTGATTGGTATCCGAGACCCAAGTTCGAATCCTAATTGATTCACATTTCTAGCTAAGTTTATTTCTAAATGAAATAAACGAAGCATGTAGCATATCTCTCTCTCTCAAAAAAAAAAACACAAACAAGAGAGCCGTAACTGACCGTCTCTAGAGCAAGTGACAAAAGACTTGGTAGTTGGTACTCGAGGTCCCAAGTTCGAATCCTAATTGATTATTATTTCGCTAGTTTATTTTTAAATGAATAAACGAAGCAGGTAGCATCTACCTATCTCTGCAAAAAAAAAAAAAACAGAGAGACGTATAGCACTATTCTTAGCAATGATAAAGAATTTGATGATACCTAAATTCTCTAAGTTCGATCCAACAAGAAGTGTTTAAAACTCTACCACAATGTCAAAATCTTTTTTTTGTTTTTTTTTTGCCAAATTTAATTTTCTATTTAATTTACGGGGTTACAAATTCAATTCACTGAGAACACCTTAACTATATGCCGTTCCAAATAGGCTCTTGGACTATATAATTTTTCTCGGCCGGCATACAACAACTTTTCTATTTAAGTTGTGTATTTTACTTTTATAATTAGAGAAATTTAATTAAATTACCTACTATTATCTATAGTTCAGTTATTTTAATTTTATCAATTAATAGTAAATTAAAATATTAAATTAACAAAGTTAATAGTAATTTAATATTTATTTTTTCCTGGGCACTTAGGGGTGTGGAATGTATCGTAGCTTTGAGGCTCAACTTATCTCTATTGTAGAATATTATTATTTTCATGATGAAATTAATAGATAATTTACTATTTTTTATTAAAAAAATTTAATTGAGATGTGGGCTCATGTCGAAAAAATACATATTAATATGGATTTTTTTCAATTTTATTTCCTAATTGGTATATCGATCCTGCTCTTTCATTGTTAGGGATGCGATTAACTGAGTGTGGGGTTGGGTGGGTCGAGAGTGGGTGTGGGTTGTGGGGGGTGTTTTGAGAGGGTGAAGATCATGGTAGTTAACACTTCGTTGAAAATATTATTTAAATCAACTTAGTATGAATTAAGTGTGGGTACAATCAATTAGGTGGATTTGTGTTGTGTTTTTTAGCAGAGCTCGAGTTCAACTATAAATTTTTATATTTACATAGCGACGGTCGATATATGATGGTCAAATGTTAATGCTAAATTACATAATACATACTAGGGCAGCCAGAGAAAATTCTACTTGGGCAGTTTTTGAGTGGCTGCTTTGATCACAACAATCACTATATTTATGACTTTTTCACACAATAATACATAGTGACATGGATCCCATGTTATATATTTTATTATTATTTATGTGGCCATTATATGACATAAACAATCATGAGGCAATTGCTTACGTGTCTTTTAAAATTTTCAAAATTTTTTTTATTTTTCCCACATAAAAAGTTAATATAAAAAATATATATATATACTTTTTTATCCCTTAGGAATCTGTGTTGACTCACCCCTATAGTTTAGTTTATCTTTTTAATCAATGAAGCGGCTCGCGTGCTACCTATTGCGCCAAATAAAAATAATTTTTTATCTTTTTAAGTTCTTTCAAATATATCTGTAAAATTAGGTTAGGTTAGTGAACGGATAAGAACAACCGTTATTTTTATAAAATTACTATTTTGCTCTTTCAAATATATTTTTTTTGTCATTATTAATTTTTCTTATTTGTTTTTAAGTTAGGGACAAAAAAAAAAAGTACTTTGACCTTTTGTTCTTTCAAATATTTTCTTCTACAGTCACTAATATTTCGTATTTATTCTTGAGTTAGGAACAAAAAAAAGTATTTTAATTTTTTTTAATTTTTGTAGAAATTTAATCCTAATTTAATCCTAAAAGACTTAACGAGTACTAACAGCAAAGTTATTTTTAAATAACAGAAAAAAAATACGAGCGATATGTTTTAAATTAAAAAATAAAATATATAAGATATTTCAAAAATTTTGAAAAGTATATAATTAATTATTTCAATATTTATTTGTCAATAGTTAAATCTTGTGCGAACTTACTATTATAAATTCAATCAAATTATTTCTCAAAAAAAAAAAAAAAAAAATTCAATCAAAGCACTATGAAAGTTCAAGTGATTCAATCGATATTCACGAATAGCAATTTTATTCGAGATATGTGACCAAGCCTACCAAACAATTATGTAACAAACACTTTGTAAAATACAAGCACACTACACATTTGAAATGAAACTAAATATAACACACCCAACCATAACTATACTTGCATTAGAGCTTCTACATATCTGATGAAGCTTTATTCCAAGTTTCAACACCTTAAATTAAGTTCCTGCAGCTTCTGTAAACCTGCTAGGGAGGACGCTACGAAGCACCGTTGATGGTGCGGCCGCCGTCGACGCAAATGACTTGGCCGGTGATGTACGACGCGGCCGGCATGCAAAGAAAAGCCACCATTGAAGCCACCTCCTCCGGCTCGCCGATTCGCCCGAGCGGAACCCGAGCAGCTTCTTTTGCTGTGAGCTCCTCATTGTCAAGCAGCTGTCGAAGCATAACAAAAAGGAGAATCATCTTAGTGAGTAACATAACAGGTTAAGTTATTACTATTATTAATTTGTATAAAAAAGAACAAGGTCGGAAAACGTAACTGGTTTGATGAGTGGGGTTTTGATTCCCCCTGGAGCTACGCAGTTTACGCGTATGTCGTCGCCCGCCCACTCGCAGGCCAGATTCTTCGTGACTTGATTCATGGCACCTGATCAGGAAGGAAAATCACAGAGACAATAACAACATTTCGAGTATCAAACTATCAAAATTTATTTAAACATGATTTGAATTCAAAATTTGTACCTTTAGTGGCAGCGTAAATGGTGAGATAAGGGAACCCTATAACTCCTGCAATGGAGGATACAAAGACAACATTACCCCTCCCTGATGCCTTAAGGAGGGGGTGGGCTAATTGGCTTAAATGGAAAGCAGATTCAAAGTTTGTGGCCATCAAAAAAGAGTAGTCCTCAGCTGTGTACTCTGTAGTTGGCTTAGTATAGCCTGTCCCTGCGTTGTTAACCTAAAAAAAGAGAACAAAAACATATAGTTGAATCAATGGGATCCTATAACTGTTTTAAAGATTAGAAGGATATTCGTCAAAGACAAATAACAGCTATTGATCAGTTGTTGAAAATGTCTTGATTTATGTATCATTTTTCTCCTTATATATTTAGTTGAACATGGACTTTGATGGACGAAAAACCTTTATATAAGCCCCTAGTGTATGGCTTGATTTCACTTTGCGTCCTAATGTTTTCCGCCCGTAGTAACATTTTCATTAATTTTCCCGTAATAACTTTTGTATAGATTAACCAATACAGAGAAGACATGAAGACTGGTATTCGAAATCCTAAGTTCGAGATCTTGTTGTTTTATATTTACAGCTAGATCAGCATGGCTCAAATAGTTTAAATAGGAGACTCTGCTTTTGAAGCCTAAAAGCTATTTTTGACTAGCTACCTACTTGCTTGCTTTTACCTATCAAGCTGAGAGAAGCCTAGAAGCTAGATTAGCACGGCTCAAATAGTGTTGCTAAAAACTCCAAGCATCAAATTTGATGCTTCTTCTTATCAAACTGAGAAAAGGTTTTTTAGAAGCAAGCGAAAAAGGCTAGTATAAATCTAAGTTTCTTCTAATTTATAATTTTTTATTTTCAATTCCACCAATATTATTATTGTTATCTGTTTCCAGTGTTCTGTAAAATTTATATGTCTATTAGTAGATGCAATCGGTGCAACAATTAGAAACTACGTATCATTAATTAACTTCTTCATAGATCAATATATAGTCTTTCAATATTACGTAAAATATACACATGAGATAGTTCTATATCGCTTACAAGGATGTTGAGCTTTCCATGGAAAATGGATTGAACCCTCTCCATCAGCTTCTCTCTTTCGCTTCTCGAAGAGACATCACAAACTGATCCAGTGACTTTCAGTTTCATCTCATCCCATCTCTTCAAGCAATTTTGAAGGTCTACTTCGTTTCTACCACATGTATACACTGTCACGCCAAATCCTGCTAACTCTTCAACAATGGCATGCCTGAATAAAATTTTCAATTCAGAACAAATAAACAAAATGTAAATTAACCTATAGCAGACAAATAAAGTTACTTATGTGATCTAATTAAGTGCTTGTTTTAGAACTTTACAAAAGAAAAAAAAAAAGAAAAGAAAAGATATGAACAGTGAGAATTGATGTGAATTGTAGTATTATACCCAATCCCTTTGGTGCCTCCCGTGACCAGAGCCGTTGCTCCAGCAAGAGACCATCTCTCTCCTCTATTACTACAATCCATCCTCTCTCTCTCTCTCTCTCTCTCTCTCTCTCTCTCTCTCTCTCTCTCTCTAGGTCGCTCTATCTCTTCTGAACTGCGCTTTTTCTCACAATAGAACAGGGCTTCTTAGAAAAGCACGAATTAATGGACGGCCACATATCCTCTCGCGGCTCTCTTATAAACACATACGAACAAGAGAGACGTAACTGACCGTCTCTAAATCAAGTGGCAAAAGGTTTGATAGTTAGTATCTGAGATTTCAAGTTCGAATCCTAATTGATTCATATTTCCAGCTAAGTTTATTTCTAAATAAAATAAACAAAGCAGATAGTATTCTATCTATCTCTCAAAAAAAAAAAAAAAAAAAAGAACAAGAGAGACGTAAGCGACTATCCTTAGCGCAAATGATAAAGAATTTGATGGTTGCTACTTGACATTTCAAGTTCAAATCCAACTAGAAAGGTGTTAAAACTCTACCAGCAATATCAAATCTTTTTTTTTTTTTTTTTTTCCAAAATTTAATTTCTATTTAATTAAGGTTAACAAATTCAAATTCACTGAGAAC
>NW_017891958.1:0-10561 GCF_001540865.1 Ananas comosus | reverse complement strand
CAAGTCCAGCGGCAGAATATGCTGGAGAAGAATAAGTCCTTGCTACTGGTTACCGAAGCCCGACTCCGGAATTATAAAGTGAGACGACTTAGCATTCTTGGCTCTCTGGTTGAGCCGCTTTCTTTGTCCTTCCGAACAACCGCAGCAACGTCATTCGCCCGGAAACATTCATCATGGCCAGGTTATTGGTGCAGGGAGAGAGAGTAGCCATAGCTCCGGCCGTCCTTGCCAGCATTTTTTATTTTAGGGTTTGGGCGCTGTTGACCAAGAGAAAGTGGGTCCAGGCCAGTGCAATGCAGAATTCCCGGTCCACTACTTCTATGCATGGCGCAACCAGTATTTTCCAAAGCTGTATATGAAATTGCCGCTTCCGGACCTGGGGAAGCTGAAAGATTATGTCCCGGAGATGCTTGCAATTGAGAACATTGAAGCCGGGAAGTTCGATGCGAAGATGGCCAGGTTCTTTATTCGTCATCCGATGAGCTTCACGTGGCGGTGCTACAAAAAAGTCTTGAAGATATGACTGTCTTCTTGGTCGACAAGGTCGATGAAAAGGGACTTTGCTACAATGAGCATCAAAGAGAGGAACTAGCAAACCAGGATAGGCAACTAAAGAAAGAGCGAACTAACTAAGCTAGTACCATTGCAAGGGCACTAAGGCCTGCTAGAGTAGAGCCCCTTTAAGGCAAGGTAAGCTGAATCGATGCCATCTCTTGCTAACTTTGCATTCTATTCCTCTTTCCCCATGTCAGTTGCTTCTCAACTCTTCCAGTCGAGTCACTTCGTACCTTCTAGAAGGCCATTTCAATCGTGCAACTTTCAGGTTCGGAGATACTCGACTAAGAGGTAAGAGCGTAGTTTACTTTGACTTTGCGAAAGATTTATTGAAATTGTTATAGGATTAAAAAAAAAAAAAGTTTTTGTTTGACTAAAAACACGGGCTTTTCTAAAAGTTGCACTATATTAAAGAAAAGTAAGTTATGCCAAAAAGACCGGTGTTTCCTAAACTCTTCCAGCAATGGATAACCAGCTTTGGGGAAGACCTGCTCTATTTTTCGCTTCCCTTTCGGCCCCGGGTCTGGTCTGGGATCGCTCCCATCTACCTTTCCTCACAGCTAAATCGATGGCACTTGGTTTGGGATCTGGATTCTTTAGAGGAAGGGAAGGTGACTCGCTCGAGTGAGAAAGAGAAAGACGAGCTAAAGCCAAGCGAACAAGAGCTATAACAACAAGAGTGACTCCTTCCTGTTCCTGTGGCTTAGACCCGCGGCTTGCTCACAGCGTGGTAGACGTGTTTTGCATGAAGACAGAGGCAATGCTCTTATTCTTTTCAGCCAAAAGCCTATTCTTTATGGTGTGCCAGTTGCTGGCCATAATCCCTAAAAATAGAGGTAACGAGACGGACAGTAAATCAGATAAGAAGATAAGGGACGAGAGGTAGCGGTTCTGTGGTTCGGCGGGTAGAGGAGATCACTATTAAGAAAAAAAAAGGCATCGGAAGAGGCCCAAGAGGTAGCATTTTGGAACGATCCATATCAATTGGTATGAAAGCTTACAGCAAGAAGGAAGGAACGAATCATAGGAATGTAGCGGAAGAAAAAAGTTCTTTGAACCATTTGGAAACTCTTTTCTATCTTTGTCCCTTGCCGGCGTTAGCCACGGAGCTAAAGGCAGATTCTTTAGTCGCTTATGACTTAGTCCTGACCAAGCAAGGCAAATCCGAATACGGATGAAGAAAAGAAAAGAAGCAAGGCCTCTTTGTGATTTACTGTTGGCAGCTCGAGATTGAAAGCCAGTAGCAACGAAGTGCTTTCACCTCTTGTAGTAGATCCGTCTAGTAGAAGATCCTTATTTATTTCTGTCTAGTTTACCTTTCTTCGCTTGTTCAGAAGCTTGGCTAGTTCTCCTTACTCGGACATTCTGTTCATCTTTATCGTTTAGTTGGTGAGCTTCAATGCCCCTAGTCAGTAGGCGAGCACTAAAAGCGCGCTGAGCGGCCTTTTTCGTGCTTTTATTATCGCGAGTTTTGGAGCTTTTGTGTTAGGAAAGAGCTTGCGTGCCTGTTCATTTTATTTGCCTTAAACACCGCGCTATTGAACGTTTAGAGCTTTTTAGAGTTGAGCTAAGGGGGTGCACCATTCAATGCCAGCCCTAAAGATGGCTTTTGCTTGTCTTGTCTCGCCATAACAAGCTGAGCTAGATGGGCCCGAACCTGCTCCTGTTCTTTGGGGTTCATAATTGTCTGTGGGGTGGATATGGAATTAGACTTGAAACTGGCGTATGTCCTTTAGTTCAAGAAGGTGGACACAGTATTGCTCTAGATGAGGATAGATGCGTATGGTATAGGAATCGGGAAGAGAAGATCAAAGCCTTCCACGGATCACGAACTGGAGTTTTCTAATGAACGAAATGCGAGAGCAGGCCCTGCAACGTGA
The DNA here is from genome assembly GCF_001540865.1 of Ananas comosus. Classification (NCBI taxonomy): domain Eukaryota; kingdom Viridiplantae; phylum Streptophyta; class Magnoliopsida; order Poales; family Bromeliaceae; genus Ananas; species Ananas comosus. The sequence continues at coordinate 8,126 of NW_017891958.1, read as the reverse complement.
CTTGGTTTGCTCGGGTGTGGAAGGATCGGGCTCTTGGATCGGGGAACAGATATGTCGATGGTTGAAAGGCTAGCGAATACCATTCCATTCTTTAAGGAATTTAGCTTAGGAGGCCGGCTAGCAAGAGCTAACCTAATTCGATTCCATTACCTTACTAGAGGAGCGGAAACAAGACCAAAAGGATTACCAAGGGGTTGACAACCCTAGTACTCCCTTATTAGATAGAGGAAATAGATTCCTTCTGATCTGAATCCCGAACATGATAGATATATGTCAATATCAGGCAACAAATCAAACATTTTTTCGGTATCATGACCTGGGACCCGAAGAGCGTGTTCAACCCGCCTTAAAAGCCGTTCTTTTTTTTTTCACCTTATCGCGAATTGGAGCTTACGAGCCAACTGCCCCCCTTGTTTGCTTACATTCCCTCGGGCTAAGTTCAGTTGTTGAAACTCGGCAAGCTCATCTTCCCGAGGTAGAGTGGAATACACGAGCACTTCTTAATGCTTGCCTGAAACCATTCACCAGGTGATCCCTAGGTTACAGCAGGGCAGTCCTGATTGAACTAACTAGTTGCTTAGCCAAACTCGTGAAATGGTTTATTTATCAATGAACTGTGTGTCAACGTTGTGCCTTCCTTGGCGAAATCCGAGGGAAGTGCTATGAGACCACTTTGCTGAGAAAGGCTGTCCCCGCTTACTTACGTCGGACCGTACCTAATCGATCTGGTTCACTATGGTTAACCGCCTGTCATCGGAATATGAATAAAGTGGTACAACGAATCAACCCGAACCAGGATCTATACTTTAAGACCCACCCCACTGAAAATGATTTGCCGTGCGGTCGCGGGGTTCCCATGAGAGGCAGGGCGAAACTTGACTCAACCTTCGAAGCCTTTGAGATCGCTTTGTTGGCCTTTCAGGTGGCACTAGTTTAGCCTACGTCTTTTCATACGAAAAAAAAAAAAGCCGTGTGCACGAGGCAAGCATATGACACCAACCTTCATCTTTCGGTTAGTCAAAGGTCATGTACAACAAGGTGCGCATATTACCTCTCACGATCGTCAAGAAGAGATCCATCGGGAATGGATTGAAAGGCATTATCTGTCTGCATGCGGAACATGACTTCTGTCTTCGTGCTCAGGCTGGCTATACAGTTTAAGTTTGCAAGACTATTGGTATGTGGTACGCAGCCAACCAGAAGAGCTAAATGGGATAGAGTGCTGATCTGACTCTAAAATAGGCCTTGGTTAGACTGACTTTGAACTGAGCCTAATTTGGAACCGCTAACAGTCGTCCAGGAAACGAGCTTCAGCTATGCCAAGAGAGGATTGCTTTGATTCGGCAGGTTCCCTTTTCCCTTAACAGGAAAGCAAAGCCTTCTGGCTTCCCTTGGACATTCTGTGGCAGGAATACCAGAATCTTGACTAGGCGATAAATAAAAAAGTTCAAGGTGCCGTCAGTGCGCTGTCGAAAGAAGATCAGTAGGATATAGGAGCATACTCTAATTAGGAGATTATTGTACGCCTAAGCAGTGTCGCGCTTTCTCTTCCTATGGTCGAGTGAGCTTACGCTTCCTCTTTCTCTGCTTTGCCTGCTTCTTTCCCTTCCTTACTGGTGGAACTGTTAGACTCGCATCGGCTTATTCAGTTTGTTATCCATATTTTTCATCCGCTTCACCGAGAGTGAGGCTTTCCCAGGGTAATGGAAAGGTCAGCTGAATGCGTAAAGGAATGCGCACCGCTCAACCCCCTTTCATGCTGGAGGAAAGAAAGCCGAACAGCTCCATATTAGCGAATTGCCTCTGACTACTCTTACCAGGCTGGTAGAACTATCGGATTCCCATTCACTTAGTCAACTTATTGGACAGAAGGGTCAACCACTTGACCGAGGAGAGTGAGGTTCGTCACCACAGTCCCGAGAGAAGGCCGAGTTGAAAAGCAAACCGAAGACAAACCAACGAATGAAAGGAAGGACGGCTCGCTTTACAACCAGGGCTGCCGGATCAATGCGCAGGACGCACGATCTACAAACAACAATAGAGAGAGCCAACCAAGAACGAAAGAACCTGGAAACAAACCCGCGAGCGAATACCAAACAGAGCAAGAAGGAGGAAGGGCCGAAGGCGGCTTACTAAGCGAGAAGGCTCCAAGCAGCCTAATAAGGCAGACGAAGGGAGCTTGCTGCTTTGCAACCTAAGCGGTATAGCTAAAAATGCTTACTCATCAAGGGCCGAACGAGAGAGCTGCTCTTCTTGCTAATGGGGAAAGATTGGAGTGAAGTTTAGTATGCTTTCTAAGATCAGAGGAGGAAACCTCAACCCTAGGTGAGGAAGAAAGGCAAACTCCTATCAAAGTGAAAGAAATTACGGTAGTCTTGAGGTTTATATGGTGGTGTTTCGGGATCTTCCAAGAGTTTGAGTCTATCCGCCATCCACATGCTCAAGAGTAAAGGGCTACCTTTGAAAGCAATGTTTTCATCTTTAGAAAATCAAGACTATTTTAGGTTTCAGCTAAAGCTACTCTTATGATGTTTCTTCTTGATTCAGGGTATCAATTCTACTAAGCCTATGTCTCCCTTGCATGGTTCAGTAAAGACAAGGTACAAACCTATCATGCAAAAAGAAAGTGCTCGGAAGCGGTGTTTTTGGTAATCTTTGTCTTCAGGATGTGCTTTATAGAACAAATCAAGAAGTAGTAGTAAGAGAATAGAATCAGCTTGAATGATTGACTTGGCTTTCTCAATAGAGAGTCCAAAAACGGAGCGTACCGTAGGTACATATGCCTTGGGGATGGAAGGAATTAGCACTTTTCCGTCTTCACCGCTAGGTCAAAGATAGCACAAAATTCTTAAAAGGTTGGGCAAAGTTCATCCAAGCTAAAGCGGAAGAGATGCTCTTCGGCATCCCAAAACCGTGCTCAAAATCCTGACACTCTGATTTGGAAGGAGTCCACAACTGGTAATTTCTCATCTCAAAGCGAGTACAACATGATGGTGGAAGAAGAGAATTTTAGGATAACGAACTTGTAAGGCAGAGTATAGCTTGAAAGCGAGTGGCATTAGAGCTCCTTTGGGGTGTCACATTCATAAGATGTCTGATTCTATTGGGTACACACATCCGTGCTCCTTAGACCTCCAAAATGGCCCCATGATGAATTGAATCGCCCGGCTTCAGAAGAGGATTCACCATTCTTCCGCCTCGACGGGGCCTGGGCTCTGATCCCTGGATGGTGCGCTCTCTGTCGACATACTATCTGAATTGCTCCCATTATCAGCCCAACCAGCATTTATTTTCCATAGACCCCAAAAAAGTCTTACTCTCTTCCTTCTTCCCCGCACTCTTCTTCCCTGACCCCGAACTCGAACCCCTCCAACAACAACAACTGGCTCAAAGGCAGCAGGAAAGGAAGATCAAGGGATTGCTAGAACAAGAGAAGAACTAGTTTCAAGGAACTATCATAGGACTGCTTATGGATGCGAAATTGGTCTGCAACTGGGGACCTCCTTATCAAACCCCAGGGAGAGCTTTTTCGGGTTTGGGAGTAGAGATAAGGGGAGTGCTTTGGGTGCCAGTAACTTGGTCGAAGCCTGGGGCAAGGGCCCCGATCGAGTCTTTATCCTATTCAACCCCAACGACGACGCCACTATCGGCGACACTGACACCGACGTGGGCCCCACTTCCTTGGCCTCTGCCACCCTTCAACTTCGAAGAACTCGAAACTTCCCCTACACTGGGTTTCCCTAAATTCTGAGTCTCTTTGCCTTTGGCATCCTTTTTCTTATCCTTTCAGTACATAGTAGTGGAAGTGGAAGTGGGGGTGATGGGGGAGTTGTCTTTGGAGGTGGATGTGGACTTGGCCTTCTTCTTATCGGATCGGAGAATGTTCACCGAGGGATCGGGGGCTGTTGGAGGATCCGTCGGGGCTGGAAGTGTCGGATTTCTTGGAGGAGAAAAATCGGCCTAAGAATACCTTTTTTTCGGTCTGCTAATTTTATGTCTAGGGTTTTTGATTATGGGATTTAGTGTCTTCTTACTTCTTTACAGCCAACGCATAGAGGCATGCAGGGCTGGCCTGTGGACTATAGCATGAATGGAGACTGATGTAGAGGTTGGACTTTGGAGCAGGTCTGTCAGTTACTTTTTTTTTTTTTTAGCATGGCTTTCTATAACTATTAGAAAAAGGGAAGATTGCAGTGCTTTGACAGTTGACACGTAATGCATATTCCAAATATTTATCATTATTGAGGAAATCAATTAGGAGACAATCTAAGAAGGGCCATCTGCTCTAGTCTCTGATCATGTGGATGTCCCAATCTTCTATGCCATGCCTACCATGAAATCTTGTCCACCTCTTTATTTGAGGACTCAAAAGCAGCAGAGAAAGATGAAGATGAAAAAGAAGACGAAGCTGCCATGGCCAAGTAGTATAGCCCCTCTCACTACCACTCCCCAGACTGGAACATTGCCAAAAAACAAGGTTTGATGTAATTAAACGAGACTAAAAGGAGCCCTTGATCCTTTGAAGGACTAAGCCCTTTCACCTTAAATCAAAATAAGGAAGTTCCTTCTCGGTTTCGCATGCCAATAGGCAACTGCTCTATTTCGTATCATCCCACCCAGACCTATATGCTATTTCACCAACGATCATCTAATTCCTGAAAAAGGCAGACCTACATATGGGATCCTGACCATACACAAAAATAGGATGACCTATAATATAAGGCTTTTCCTTCGTTTCACTTTCCGAAGTGGCGTGGCACAAAGCCCAATTGGAAAAGGGGAGCGGGTCTGAGGAAAAAATCACGGCACATTCAAACTCATCGCTGCAGGATTAGTTCTCTCATACGGATCAGCCTAGGGAACGTAATCTCATAGCACATTCAAAAGCGAAGCTAGAGACAAAAGATCTTCTTTCTAAAGAGATTCGATTCGGAACTAAACTATGTCCAAGGTCCAATATTGAAATCATTTCTGAGGTTTTCCCTTACTTTGTCCGTGTCAACAAACAATTCGAAATACCTCGACTTTTTCAGAACAGGTCCGAGTCAAATAGCAATGATTCGAAGCACTTCTTTTTACATTACACTATTTCGGAAACCTAAGGACTCGATCGTATGGATATGTAAAATACAGGATTTCCAATCCTAGCAGGAAAAGGAGGGAAACAGATACTCAATAACAAGTGAGTAAACAGAATTCCATACTCGATCTCATAGATACATATAGAATTCTGTGGAGGAAAGCCGTATTCGATGAAAGTCGTATGTACGGCTTGGAGGGAGATCTTTCATATCTTTCGATATCCACCCTACAATATGGTGGGGTTAAAAAGCAAAAATAAGTGATTCTTATGTGAATTTGAATGTTCAGGAACCACACACCTGGACGGAGCTAGCGCAAAGGCTTGCTTACAGCGACTCCCACGGGTATAGGCGCTCACCCTAATATAAGTTTGCTTACGGAATTGCTTAATCCGACGAGTGAAGTCTACATCGAGGGTCTTCGAATCTTACTTGAATGGAACTGTGGCGTTGGGCAGAAAGCCGATGATTTCGACGAGGCCCTTCCCTTTAACCCGAACAGCCAGATTAATTACAGGTCATCCCCTACCTCCGAATCCTTTGACGGACACCAGAGAAGTTAGTTGTTCGCCTATCATTGGTCGACTTTCACCTTGTTCCCTCTAGTCCGTTAATCACTACCTCTTTTGAAACCTCTGATGAGAAAGTCGTAGGCGAAAGCGGGCCAAACACCCATACGAATGAAAAATGAGAGAGCAATCTTATCCATTTCGAGATAGTTGCTACCTATATGTTAATTTTTCATTTACTACAATAAACCCACTATTCCAAGCGACCCTACTTTTTTGATTAATCGCCTGCTCACTTAGAATATCGGGGAATCTCTATTTAGCTTGTTAAACGGCTGAAGAGCTGCTACGGTGGGGGAATCGGACTTATCCATGGTTAGTCAACATAATTGCATAGGCCCTGAAGCCCAGGTAGCTCGGCATGGGAGGAAAGGAATATCTCAGAACTAATGGTCGGCCGCTTACTCTATAATGCAAAGTTCAGCCCCTTCCCCGATACTCCAACATCGTCCTATCCACCGCTGTGGATGTTCACCCGGCTATCCAATCAGTCCAAGGTGCATCAGCCTGCTCCTCGATAAAGCCTTGCTCATCCTCTTGTTCGATAATCCCTTGTTTGTTCTCTTCCTTCCCCAGCCCAGACTTCTTTTCCTTCTAGGCTTCTAGTAGCCCTTCCTCCACCAAGAGAAACCCTAGGAGAAGACCATGCTACCATAGAGAAGGGAAAGCCCACCTCGGAAGCCATTTGACCATGAGTTCACAGCTTAGGATCAGAAGGAAAGATCCCATCCCGTCTTTAAAGCAATGGTCTACGACTCCGCAGCTTGCTTAGGGGAGCTCCTTTGTTATTTTTGTTCTACCGTTAAGAGAAGGATCACAAGCCTTAGTCCCAAGCTAAACAGCATATTCATCTGCACCTGAAAGGGATTCGTGAGCAAGAGCTTATTTGTTATTTTCTATTCTTCAAAAAAGCAATTCTCTCTCCTGCGGATCTTCCTCCAACAGAATCAATGGCATCGGATCTAACTCAACTCTCTCCCTTTCCGGCTTAGCCTACCCCTCCGTGGGCTTCTATCCCCCTGGTCGTATTCAAAGGATCTCTCAAGAGTGAAAATCTCTCTCCCCTTCTTCTGGCATCACAGCCTATTCTATTCTCTACTCTCTACCAGCTTCTGAAACAAGATCGGATTGGTGAACAGGATGCTTCCTCTCCTCGGCTCACTTCACTACCTTTAGAGAAAACAGTTCCAGCAGAAGACGAAGAAGACTCTCGGATGGCACTTGCTTTCCTAACTGTAAGGGGATCAGATTCTTTATAATAGTTACCACCTCTTCTTCACATAAAACCATTCGTTCAGAGTCGACAACTGCGGATAGGCCTCTCCCCAATCAATGCTCTTATTCCTACTTGCGGATTCTCTCTATATAGGAAAGAAAGCCTTAATTAAGGCCCTTTCTTTCGGGCGATGATTCGATTCTTCTTAGCTTGGCCATTCGATTAAGGTTCTTTCGATCGAGAAAGAGAAAGATAACTCTTATTCATCCGGAAGTGACTGAACTAGCCTTTGGGCTTATAAAAGCGCTGTCGCACCTTCACTCTTTGTATTTGTCGGCCTTACTAGCGCTACTGCTAATGTCGGCGTAAGGACTGTTTATCGGATACTTCTATCTTTTTGGGAGGCCTAAGGACTGCAGCTTCTTCTTTAACAGCTTTTTTCAACCTCCCCTCGGGAAGTATGGTGGTAAGAGGAAGAGCCTATCTTCTATCTAGCCTTGAGCCCGGTATCTTGATTGCTGCTACTCTACCTTGATTTACCCCGAGCCGGTGCCGGGGCCTGCGTCTATTAAGAAGGGTATAGCCGGCCCAATCGTGAATGATACCTCCCCATAAGAGATCCTTATGGTATAGGATACCGTAAACTTACCGTAACCATCTAGAGCCGGGTAAGCAAACTCTTCCAATAGCCCCATGGTAGCAATAGATAAAAAGTCTATATCAGATGCCGAAGGGTACGGTTTCTTGAAGTCAAGTTTAGCGATAATTAAACCAGGATGTGGTTCTTTGTTTATTTTTCGTTCTATCGATATTTGCAAACGGTTTACCACAAAGTTTTTACTACTTTACAACTAGGGGTATAGGTTTACTATATTTTGTATTGATGGATTTGTATTTCGAATATGTTGATTACATCGTCGATAAACAAGTCTGGATTAAACGGGTAGGTGCCTGACGCTATTATGGGATTTACTGATAAGACCCAAATTGAATAAAATCTTGCTGTTAGAGGATTGACTGCTAAAGTCCCCACAGGGGTGGAAGAGTTCTTAGACCTTGGCGGGGCAAACTATATATCAATATAGAAGGGCACCTACAATGGTTTAGTATAATTGATATGTAATTTGAAATCGGGTCTATGATTAGTGCTTTTGATTTGGGTGTGTCTGGTTATCTTAGAAGATCGTGTCTTAGAAGATATTAAGGTGTTAAAAGAGAATAAATATATCTCTTTATTTTATTCTTGGTGTTAAAATGGAC